>NW_021318894.1:344426-360863 GCF_001605985.2 Dendrobium catenatum
CATTTTTAGTCCTATTTTTAATAATTATTTGTTAATATTAGTTATTTATTATTCCAAAGCCATTAATTATTTTAAAAATTTCAAAAAAAATCGTATACTTTGTCATTTTAAATCAGGATTTACGAGCTTTGCGACACCCGCAGATTCTTTTTTAAAAAATGATATTTTATTTTAAATTATTTTAGAACTGTATTTTGACGTGTACCTGAGTATTTGCTTACTCATATTTGATATTTGCTTATGCGAGTATTTTAACTATTATATAATAATTCCATAATATTTTTAAAATTAAAAACATTTTCAAATGGTTTTTAAACCTCGATTGGATGACCAGCAGTTTCCCCATATATTTATGTAGAATATCCAATTGATCTATTTTTAATCATATTATTTCCAAAAAAAAACTTTATATATATATATATATATATATATATATATATATATATATATATATATTTACTTTTGAAATTACCTATTGCATATATTCAATTCTAATTTCCGGGAGATCCACTATTCATGGAATTTTAAACATAGATCTATGGATTGAAGAGCAATCATGGGAGTAGATTAGTTGGATGGTGAGTCCCAAATCATTTCAACGAATCCCTTCTTCATTAAATATATTTATTTTTCTTGTATTTTAGTTTGCATAATGTAGGATGCACCACCACTTAGTTTAAAACTCTCCTGAATCTAGTTTAGGATGTTTTTCAAGGTTCCATGCATTTGTACCTTGAGGTTAGTTTCAAAAACATAGTTTAAACCCTTACAACGTAGCGACATTCCTAAGGACAATAAGTAAGGACCCGTCTTAGTAAACTTTAAAGAAATTTTCTAGGGGCTAGGATAGAATTATCGATTGATATAAAAACTCAACAGTTAAACTTAGTAGATAACATCATAAACCTCTCAGAGTTTTTTTAGATTTTTTTAGGAATTTTTAGGACTTGTTAACCCTTTAATTAATAACCCTAATTAAACTGCTAAATAGGCCCTGGTAGCCTTTTTAAAATTACAGTAATCCATTTTTATGATTCAAGAAAATCCACCATAGCTTTGATCTGTTTTAGAATCTATCTCCGATCTTAGCATACAAAGGGTTTTCTTTTAGTTTGACTCTAGGTTGACCCTTAATTTAACCTAACGTGAAAATTACCTTTTTCCCCTAATAATCATTTAAATTTTATTAAAAACTCCAAATTTTCCCCAAATACTTTGGGAACATTTTTTTAGGTCATTTCTGACCTTGGGGGTGATTTTCATCAGTTTGAAGCTGATTTGATCAAAACTTAAAATCAGCCCTTAATTAGTGTGTAATTAGATAATTCCATTAATATCTTAAAATTTAGAAAATTCATTAACTAATTATTAGGAAAATTCCAAATAGGGAAAACTTCACTGAGTTAGACTCGCCAATTTAGGTCTAATATTTATTAAAAATATTAAGGATTTTAAAACCCTTAAATTATCTTCTCTTTTTTATATATATATATATATATATATATATATATCATGTTCTTCTTGTAGGTGGTCATGCTCATGCTAATAAAAGGCGGCACTGTCATGATTTCTGATATTATTTTGTGCAGGTGCTTGATCAGCCCCCCTAATAAAATGAGGGCTAATTCATTTAATAATAACTGCTACATGTGCTTTAGAGCTGCTTAGCCCTCATAATTAAGAGCATGGCTTGACACAGCTTCAATGGGTTGCTTTTATTTTCATGTAACTGCTTGGGATGATTTTTATTAGGATAACATTATAGGGAGTCAAGAATTTTCTTTTTGTCAATTAATGTAATATATGTAATAATTATTAAGAGTTATGAAAATGCACTCTGAGTGGGATATTCTTATCCAACTCGAATTCCAAAAAAAAAGGCATCCTCATAGGGGGGAGTCTTCTTCCATTTGGAAGATCGAGTTGGATGGCTTCAGATATCCAAAGAGAAAAGGCAATACCCCCTACCAGGGGGAATTGTCTTTTCATTTGGATATTCAAGCCACGACGGATCCAATGAGTCCAAAGATGAGATTTCCAAGGAGTCCAAGGAGGAGAGACCTAAGGAGTCCAAGGAGAAAAGATCCAAGGAGTCCAAGGAGAAGACACCTAGAAGACTGAAGAGCTAAAGACTTGAAGACCAATATCCCACTCAAAGTCATTTGCGTCTGTCATATGCTTAGAAATTTGAGTTATTGGAAATGGTGCCCAGCCACTTTACTTTCTGCATATCTAGGTACTAATAAGGACAGATTGCCTATGGAAATTTAGTTGATTTGTTGGATTTATATTGATGTGCTTACGTGATGTACGCAGTAGAAATTACCTATCTTTTCTTCTTGTATGCTATTTTTATTTTCGCCTGGATATCGTTAGGCTCTTTAAGGATTAAAAATACTTTTTATACTCGCAATTAATACTTAAAATTTTAAGGTTTAAATAACACAGAAACCTAATGAACCCAGGAATTGTCGGAATCGTCCGGGGTCGCATGCATAATGTTGTATTCTTCTCCCTCCTAATAAGACATCTCCCTGCCTGCGGGTAGAGTCCGGATAATCTGACCTATGAGGATGAAGTGCTGTACCTAGGGAGACCCAGTCTTTTCTAAAAATTTATTTTCTATAAGCCTGTTTTAAAAATCTTATACATACTTAATTTGGAAGCTTTAACCAGCATGCATTGCATTAGTAATCAATTAATTAAAATTTAATTACATTAGTTAGGGGCATTCATCCCGCATAAGTTCAGAACCAATTAGGAAACTCTCTAGATGTCGATCATATTTTTAGAAACTGTACCATCCACCCATCTTTTATAAATGACTAGACTACATGGTTTTAAAGCGACTAGGTGGTTAGTTGGCTCCTCAATCTAGTCCGAGGTAATTCTAGATTTTGCACTGTTTTAGTTAGGACAAGGGTCGTAGTGTCTTGTAGAATACTAAACACAATCTAAATTTAGGATTTGAGGCTACTACATTTGGTCTCGTAGTATGTCTTAAATAGTAGGTAGGTCCCTTCTTTTTAGGGACTCTAAATCCTACTTATCTGTGTCACAGGATGACCCAACCTCCATCTTTTCTCTCACGCATGTGATTGATTGTTTGATTTCTTTCCTATAGTTTCTCCTTAGTACCCTAGAGCCTCCGAATGCTGGTGTGAACCATGTATGTTGATTCAGCCCCCCTTAAGACCTTTCTTCCTTTTTGAGTAGGACTTCTTAGTATATACCCCTGTGCCAATCCCACTTTAGGAAGGGATAATGTATGATCCTTAATCGAGAGTTTTTTCGGGCCCCGTCCTGAGATGTAATTAACCACGGGGGCTTGCGCCCATGGAAAATTTGGCCCCACATCTACTAAACCCCACTCGAGCTGTTGTATCTCATGGGGGAAACCCGTTCTGATCAGGTCGCATATATTACTATCCATCAGGGTGAGTAAGTGGCAGCCTCTATCCTCAATGGTTAGTCGTATGAACGATCTAATCTGCCCTCCCATAGACCCGTTCGTGTCGAGTGTAAAGGTCTGCGATCATTTTATCCTATGGGATAGTGCGACCATACCCTTTGCGTTCGAACCCCACGAGCAGTGCTCTTTCAAAGGTCCATAAACGCCATCAGAAAAACTCTGACAAACAATCTCGGATAGGTTGCACATCCTTGGTGGATTCTCTCGAGCTCTTCCATACAGGTTAATGCCATCAATAAAACTATGAAAAATAACCTCGGATAAGTCGCATATCCTTAGTGGATTCTCTCGACCTCTTTCACACAGGTTAACACCATTATGAAAACTCTGGAAAATAACCTCTGATAGGTATCACATCCTTGATGGATTCTCTCGATATCTTCCACACTGGTTAACGCCATCAGGAAAACTCTGGCAAATAATCTCAGATAGGTCACACATCCTTAATGGATTCTCTCGACCTCTTCCATACAGGTTAGCGTCATCTAGCAACGTTCTGATATATAATCTCAGATAGGTCATACATTCTTAGTTGATTCTCCTAACTCCTCCATATAGGTTGGAACACATTAATAAATAACCTTAGATAAGTTAAGTGCCTTAAAAAAGGAAAAAGAGCATAAATAAAATTCACTCAAGTGAATAAAAGCACTAAAATATTCACTAGTCAGATAAAAATATCAATAATTTTTTATTAAATAATAAAAGACAATATCTGATACATCATAATCACTAAAAAAGATAAAGTAATATAACTAATGTAGCATAAAAATAAAAAATCTACTCAATATCTACAATCTCATTATCCACTTCAATAGAAAATGCCTTATACAACTCACTCTTTATCTCACTACCATCAAAGTCTAAAGGAAAGTCATCTAAAGCCTGACTAGGGGTCACCCGTTCGACTTAAACTCTGATCTTCTACTGCATCAGAAAAACTTCCTTAAAAATGCCCCGAATGAATTCATCATCAATACACTATTGCTCCAAGGCCTTCACTTCTACATCGTAGATATGATCTCGAGCCTCCTGAACGTGATCTTGGATGATGGTCTTGAAATCTATGGACTTCTTAAAATCTTCAATAACTTTTGAAGGTTTTGAGCCAAACAAAGCAACCTCCTTCTCGGCTATAAGAGTTTGTGGCATCTTTTTCTCTGCCTCAAGTGCCGCTATCTTCCCTGTGGAGGCCTTTTGATCCTTCAAAAGCTGGGTGATTGTCGCTTGTGCCTCCGCCAGGTCAATTTGATGCCAATCTGCCTGCTGATTTTGAAGAGACACATAACGCATTGTGTTGGCCAACTCAATCCTGTGCTCGCTCAACTCCTCTTCTAGCATCTTTACCTCCTTGGTCTTATGATTGTACTTCCACTTGAACTCTCCTTGAATATTTTTGATATTCACAATTCATTATTTTAATCATTCAAAGCTTCTATAAGCTCAATCCCAAGGTGCGAAAACTGAAATAAGAGATGAAAGAGCATTAGAATCCATCCCAGAAGAAAAAGAGAAGAGGCATTAGGAAGATATTACTCACCAAGTCGTCAGTTTTATGGCATCTGATATATTGATGGTTCAAGACATCCCCAGGGATGTGGAACTTGGTGGGAGAAGAGTCAGGTAGAGCCTTGCTAGTATTTGTCGTAGTCCCCTCCAAGTTCTTCTTCAAAACCTGAGAGTTTTCACCTCTCATCAGTCATTTAGGAGCCACATTTGAAGCTAAGGCAGAGGGATCTGGAACCTTTGAAGACGGCTTCAACATCCTTGCATCTGACCTCCCAGTATGAAATGATAGCCCGAACTTGAACAAAAAATCTTCCTTTATGTATCTACTCGTGTAACAAACCTCATACAAAACATGTTTAATGTTTGAAACCTTGAGGATCCTCATTATGTCTTCTTCCCTGACATATAGAGGGGCTGATAGATCATTCATCTTTTCCCACTTTTTTATCAGGCCCCAATCAAATTTCACAAAGAAAAATATACTGGCCCAGCTCTTTGAAGGATAACAGGTACGTAAATCCAACTATTTGGATCTGAATGTTACACACTCATGCGTGTCACTAGTAAGCCGACCCATCCAGGAAAGGTGCTCAAGCGTCAAAATAGCCCCTCGATCCCTAAAGAGCACAATCAATCCCATAGTCACCAACATGGCTTTGTATGAAAATTAGGATAGGTTCACCCGACACCGCCGTGAAATTTTGATCAACTTAGCATGAGGTGGAAAGTGTAACCCTGCTCGTAAATTGGTCTAAGAAACAATCAAGTACCCTGGAGGAGGAAGGCTATCCTGATCGAACCTCTTAGGGACAATCGTCATCACATCATTCGAAAAATGAAATTTTTTGTTAAAAAGGATCAGGAAGTCACTCGTAACGTTGGACGCTATCTCATCTACCCCCGCTTCCTTCTTTGGCCTCCTTTTACAATCATGCGGTGCGGTGGGTCTCCCTTAATCTCAGGATCTGTCGATGGAAGGTAGTCACCCGACATTTCTCCTATGTAAGGAGGGGCCGTGCAATTGGAAAAGGAGGAGGATCACCTTTTTGTAAAGAGAGGGTCCTTGGGTATGGATAAGGGATGTCACCCATACAGGGCCAAGGGAAGGCCTCAATTGAAAGAAGAGATGGAGGTCATTGGGGGGAGAAAGGGGGGATCTCCAGTCTTTCTTGCACAAAGAGGGACCTTGGGCTGAATGAGGGATGCCACCCATACAGGGCCAAGGAAATGCCACCGACGAGCCGGCCGATGGGCCAGTGCGGGCGCGCGGACTGAAGCGCGCAGACGTGTAGGCCGAGGGCGGGCCGATGCGCGGGACGAGGACAAGCCATAACGCGCGGGCTCGCGAGCCGTGAGCGGCGGCGGTGGCTGATGGCAAGATCATCCCGACTCATTTTTGGGCCCGATTTTGGCCCCTGAAAGGTCAAATCATACATTTTTTAGATCTCTGGAACCATTTTTCAACGTTTCATACTTAGTTTTGACATTTTTAAAGTGATTCAGGATGTCTACGCCCACAATCGGACTTTGTTTGAATTTCAAATCATCCAAAAAAATTTTCATGGGCTACGATGCATATTTTTGGACTTCTGGAGCTTCGACGTCCGAAAATAAGGGGGCAATTGATTTTTCATCAAAAAATTATTTTATCGGACATGAATCTCAATACAAAATCAAGTTGGAGACTTCCGAAATTAATATTTGGACCATCCGAACTCTGCTTTCAGCAAACTTATAGTCGAACTGAGCGTCTCAAGAATACGAACCCAATGACACTAAATCCAACCCGATCCGAGCCATAATGGGTCCAAATCAAGGGTAGAAGCGCTTTTAGAAAGTTCAAACCACACATGAGGCCCTTGTCTTTGTCGGACCACCACCTGAGGCCCTCGTCTTTGCCAGACCACCACCTGAGGCCCTCGCCTTCGTTGGACCACCACCTAAGGGCCTGAACTCCGCATACAACACTTGAGGCCATAAACTCCACCAGACCATCAATTGACACCAGAATTCTGCCAAGTCACTATCAGGCTACTAACTGATGCCCCAACTTCCAAGGAACGCCAGATTTAACACTAGCCTTCAACTATACAAATGAAATTTGTAATCTGATCGCCCTCAAGGATGAGTTAGCCCATTGTACTCAACTTAAATTCTAGTGAAATCTTTTCAACTGGGCTAAGCCCCATAGTTTTTCCCATTTCTAAGGTTTTCCACGTAAAAAATATTGTGTTATATGTGTATGAGCTGGATATCTATGCAACGCTAATACATAAAATTACAACACTATTGCCGGATATATTCTAGCCCGCAACAATTCCAATTGATTTAGGTGACTTTAATCCTATTCCTATTTTCAAATATTTAGATTTTGACCGGTGGATGTCCCTCAAAATTGATGTTTTTTAATTTTCTCTCATTTTCTTGAACTTCTAATCAGTATATGGTTCACCAAGGTAGAACATAAAATTTTAATGTAATGTTTACATCCTTACATCAATTGTCATGTAGTTAGTCATCGGTATTTATTTTTAACCCTAACTATCCACCAATTGGTTATTGATATTTAACTTATCATCATTATTTCTTATCTTAAGTCATGTCACAGATAAATTTCAATAATCATTAAAGATTCGTCACCCTTTACCTATTAGCGTAATTCGATCATCAAATATTGGCTACACCAGAGATATCACCACAAACAATCTATAAAAGAAAGTCTGTCGGCTCACTCTCCTTTACAGGGTATTATGTTTTAAGAGTCAATCCATATTAATTATAGTATTGTCAGTCAACATTCCTTGCTTATGCAAATGCCACATTTATCTCCTATCAATCATATAATTGTCATTGCACAAGATAATATCATGTATGAAATGCAACAAATTGCTCAAATCTACAAAAGACAGTAAAATCTATATAATATCATATAACTTCATAAAAACATAACTTCTATTTTACTTGGTGAAATTCATTAATACTACAATCAAAATATACACACTATTCATATCCTTCATAAACAAAAAGTTACAAGATAAAAGTGAAATAAAACAGGAGAAAATACAGTTTTATCAATTTAAAAGAAAATAAATCTATCAATCTCAAAATCATTAAAAATTAAAATAAGATTTGAATTATTTACAACGATCAAAAGAAATCTCTAAATAAAATCAACAGATGAAAATACTACTAAATTGACTTTCTCTCTCTTCCCTTCCTCTTCCTTTTCTTATGTTTCTTCTTCAAGAGCAAGCCGGCGCCCAGTCAATGCTTAAGAAATGCTTATGAATATTTAGGATTATTACAAGATCACCCTCGTGAACGTGATCTCCGCCATCTTTTATTCCCAATGAATTATAACCTCAATGGAATAAAAATTTATTTAAATTTATCTAATTATTATTTTCCCATCTATATGATGTGCACCTTTCTCGTACACAAAAAGCTCAACGCATTCCTCCACTTCAACCATTCAACTCAAGTTAATCCTACCAACAATATCCCCATCTATTTAATGAGCACTTTAAACAATAGACACGAGATTTTCAAAACGCGCACTCTTGTTAATGACATGAGCCGCAAACCCACCACTAAATCTACCGCAATCAAAATTGAAATATATACATTTACTTTTAGATCTACTACCTCTCCGGTTTTAGTTTGGTTGGTGGGCGAGTGGTTGGGGGACTCCCAACTCATGTTCGATTCCCCTCTTATGCGGCTTGACCCTTAAATGGGGAGAAAATAAATGCAGGTCCTTATAAGCGGATCCACCAAGGACTGCCCACCCTCAAAAAAAAAAAATTTAAATATTTAGAGGGGGTATTTTGGAATATTTTGGATATTTTGGGTATTTTCCTCCCCCTCAAAAATATTTTTTGCCCTAATTTTATTAATCCTAAGCATCTTTGTCCATTCCAAAAAAAAATTGTTTTTTGCCCACCCTAAAAAAAGAAGCTGGATTCGCCCCTGCGGGTCCTGTACTTGTGGGATTGGTTGCTAGTAGACTTGCCGAGGGATTAGTTACGCCACCAAGTACCTCCTATAAAGATGGCGGCAAATAAATTCCCCGTTCTAGAAAAAAAAAACTTTTAGATATACTTGAAGAAAAATCTTTTGTTTCTAAAATTGATCTCCATAGTAAGCTCCATAGCTCAAGTTCTTCATCAACTCCCTCTCTCTACTTTTATCAACAATATGAATGCAAATAGCAAAAAAAAAACATATAGCAAGATGAAAATTTATAACTGATAATAACTTTAATTATAAATAATAATAATAATAATCATGAATATAATATTATTACTTATAATTAATATTAATTAAATAACTGCACAATGCATAAAACGTCTAATAATTAAGCCTTTTGGACCCTTTCTTATTTTTTCCATACTATATTTCATCTGCTAATTGACCTATATTATATTTTCTTTTCTTTTTTAATTTTGCCTTATTTATAAATACAAAAAAAATCATATAAGTCAAAACATATGATTATTCTGTATTCATTTAAAAATATAAATACCTCGTACAAGCAGTTTGATCTAATCTAAATATGAAAGACGCTAACTATCTTTATTAACTTTTAATTAAAAATATGCTAACCATCAAACATCAATCCCTAAAAAAAAATAAAAATTCGTGAATGCACCAAATGGTATATTGGACATAGTGAAAGACAAAATAAAAATAAAAATAAAAATAAAAACCTTATATTAATTCATAAATCATATATTGACAAAAAATAAATCAGTATTAATTCCCCAAATAGATAACTGCTAATAGTCAATTATCAATATAGTTAAATATAAAATTAATATTTTAGCACTAATCTTCTAAAATTTTCAAATTTTGGTCAACTGATAACAGTCAAAAAAATTTTATTTCCAGAACTGAAGGACAAACAAACATGGGCGGCTCTTAAACAGTGACAGTGGGAGTAAACAAATTGGTTTCTTTGCTTAAACTTAGTGCATCTCCAACCGAACATCATTCGTCGTTCCATCTGCTCAGTTTAATTCCGAATTTGTTTAAACCAAACATTGGGAAAAAAATATTCTATATGGACCCGGACGGCATCTAAAGATCAATCAGAACGCGCTATGTCATTTTTTTGCTTGGTTCTGATGCTCAATACCACTATGTACTAAGTGATATGTCATGTTTTGTTGATCTCCAGACCATCTGGTGTCCACACAAAATAATTTCTCCAACATTGGGGCTTGTCTTCCATCTCCTTCGTCCTGAACGAGTGGAGCAGCTCTTTCTCCATCTGCTCAGTTCCGTTCGAATCATATTAGAAGTGGAGTTCGAATGGAAATGAATTACTGCTTGATATATTTGTTACTGTTGTTTTTTTAATTTAAGAACAAAAAAAAAGAGGAATCGCTACCTATCCCTCTATCAAAATATTATTATCATTATTATTATTTTCTACCACTAAAGATCCACCGTTGGAATTGAATGCCTGGGCCAGTGCAGTTCGCGGAAGCAGGTAACAATTACATTTTTTTTAAGGAAAATACAGGCAAATGAAGTGGAAAAGAAAAGAAGTTCCTTTCACTTAAGCACTCAAGCCTTTTGCAAGAAACAACAAAAGGGCATTGGCGTGTGGGAGATTCTTAAAAGAAAATGAGAATTTTAATGAACAATAAATCATAAATCATGTTATTCTTTGATCTTATGAATTTTTTGAATAAAAATAAAAAAGAATGGATTTGAACAAACAAAAGCAAGTAAATAATGATCTAAATAAAAATAAAATCTCACCCTTTATTTCATCGACAAGCAAAGGTTCTCAAAAGTATGCTTGATGCTTTGCTTCATTAGCATCTGTAGTATCTTAGAAGGATCCTTCAATGGAGTCTCCACTACTCTTTGGTCGTTAGGAAGGCAAATTATAGGTGCAAACATCAAACAGAAAGAACCGTTCAATTTTCTCTCTATCTATAGTGAAAGCGCATAACTATAGATATGCGCTTTGACTGCGTTATAGTGAAAGTGCAGTTACTGTAGAGATGTACTTTGACTGTGCTTTCACCGGTGTCCGCACCTAATAATTTCTCCATCAGGAAAGAGCCTTTAAAAATAGAGAGTTTCTTTTGACAAACTGAAAGTTAGGTGCAAAGTTTAGTGAGAATGTGAAAGCAATGGGAAAACTTGAAAAAGATAACAACTACTCACCAGTTCTAACTTCAAGTCTTCTACTTCACACAGATCTAATTTATGATCAAGCAACAAAAAAGAATGAATATATGAGAGGAACCAAAGCAGATACTGGCAATCATAACAAGACTACCAAGATCTAACCAAGCTTCTGCTCTTTCTTCAGTAGAAATCAGCCAACAAAATGGCTGAATCCCACAAATAAAAAGTCAATCATAGAAAGAGACAATCAGACAAAAAAACTTAATTTTCTCACTTGAAAAATGTATTTGGACAGGCCCAATTTGCTGGGATAATGCTATTTATGCTTCAAGCTGCGAAACGCTTCAACTGAATAAGTCAAGCTTGGATAACAGAGAATTCCTTCATCTAAATCTAAAAACTATAGAAAAGATGAAAAATATACATACTGTACAGATAACTCTCCCTCTATTTCCATACAGCAATAACATTATAAGACGAAAGAAGCCTTCTTTCAGCAACCAATGCTTATCTTTTCGGCTCCATGACTCAATCTTTGGTTACCTGCAAACTAATCTTTGAAGATGACAGTATCGGCAATGTGCAGCAAAGGGTTGAGACAATCAGGCGAGAACTTTCGAGCAAAGAGGTAGGAATAGGTGGAGTTCGACAGCCGGAGATCGAGGATGAGATCACCGGAGATCTCTGCAGGAAGATAGGTGTGGGGATGTCCATCAACACTATCAGTCCAATTCACTCTGGTAAGAGAATATCGAGTGCAACCATCGGGATCCTGCATATCGAGAAGCGTGGGGAAGTAGTGTTCCTCTGGGTAGCAGGAGGACTCCATCTTCTTCAGGCATGGCATTCGGAACTTCTTCCAGAGTCGACGGTCACGGACAACGAGAAGGGCGTGGCGGCGAGCAAGGACAAAGAACTGGGAACCCACTCGAAATCGTTCGAAGGGGACCTCAGGAAGCATCGCATTGTCTCCTCGAGCGATGTAGCGATTGTGAAGGACAGGATCATCGGCCACTATCTGGATAAAACTGCGGTGTCGGCGGTGAAGGGGAGCTGCAGGGGACGGGACGCCGGGGTCGGAGATGAGCGCGTGGTAAACGTACCGGAAAGAATGGAGAGGTATGCAGTGCTGAGAAATTAGGGCAAAGAAGGCGTTCGCCGGATCATCAAGCAACGCCGCCGCAAGGAGGCGGCGCGCCGCCGCGATAAGAGTAGGAGATGCCCGCTGCGTCGCTTTCGCTGGGATAAAGCGTCCCCGGAATGATTTCGTCGGCGGGAGGACGAGTTCTGCGGCAGGGTCGGCGTGGACGTAGACGTTAAAGAGCCGCTCATGGCCGTGGAAGAAGCGTTCCCAAACGGGGGCGAACGCTATGTCGGAGTTGATCAGGAACAGGAACGCGATCTTGGGAGGAGAAGACAACCGTCGGCGCACCCCGGCACCGCCACCCGCGGCTTCCACGGACGCGAGCGTCGCGCGGCGAAACAGGGCAAGATCATCTGCCTCGTCGGGTTCGGGAATGGCCGGAAGCGTCTTCGGTGGGAGGATCCGGGGCGCGAACAAGAAGATGAAGGGAAGCGAGAGAAGAAGTACGACGGAAACGACGAAGGGCGAGGAGGAGTACATCGCCGAAAACCGCCCGAGATTTACCCAAAAATTTCTCCTTTTTAGGGTTTTCCAACGATTATCCTCGCAATTTTAAGCGAGATTTGGGGATTACGAGACGAATCTCAGAAGCGGAGAAGGAAGAAGCAGTGAAGAGGTTGGACGGGGAAGAGGATTTCTGTGATGCCTGTCATTTTCGAAACCACAAACCCTTTGTTTCTCTATATTTTTTTTTATTTTTCCATTTCGTAAATTTATTTCGAATTAAATAAAAATAGTAAATAAGCATTACTTCCTTTGAGGCCTCCCCTTTTGTTGGTTGGTTCTTTGACTATATAGTTTTCCGCTAGCCTTTGTTGAAGGGCTTCAATCCTATCATCTTTGCTAATTTAGCTATAAATTTTTTTTAGTAGTGTCAAAATGGGTTGATAGGATGAGTTTATATTTGATCTTAAATTGACCCACCTTGAATCCAATTAATTTGAATCTAACTCGTTTAATAAATGGGTCAGCAATACCAATTTGAAGCTGACCTGCTAGCAACCTGAATATTCGAACATGACACGTCTTGGTTTAGAAATTGTTAACTATAAAATTTATAGCATTTACTAAAAAATAATAAGATTAAACTCATGGGAAAAAAATTAAGGAAAATGTATGTTAGACAGATTATTTTTAGGTCAAAAATGAATTCAGGGTCAACACAAGCCCAACCCATTTGATACTTGGGTTAGAAAACCCACGCCAAACCTAACCAGTTGATTAAACATATCAACAAGAACCTAGATTTTCGGATTAGGTTCTGATCAGATTGACGGCGCAGATCAATTTTTTCACACCACTAGTTTTTCTCCTATCCCAATTGTTTCAAAATCATCTTTTATGTATTTAATTGTTTATATATATATAGGCAAGCCAAAGTTTTTCATTAAATAAAACTAAAGTAATGATAAAATGCTATTATAAGTTGAAACCCTATGAAAAAGCTAGAAAAGGACTAAGCCTTTGTTGAGAAGTAAATAGAAGAATCAATTATCTTCTACATTCTACTTTTTTTTTTTTTAATTCTACATTCTACTAACAAATATACTTGTTAATAGAAGATGTTCAGTAAAAGACGAGTGTTTGCTTACAATCATACAACTAAGGTTTAATTTGGGATGACTTTTTTAGCGTTTCAAAGAGAAGTCTTTTAGCCCAAAATTTTTAATTTTTTTGCTACAAAATTTTTTGTTTGTTTGTTTTTTTTTTTTTTTAATATTCTCTCAATTCTTTCCATCCAAGCTTAAGGTCAATATTGAAAATTAAAAAAAAAAAAAAGTTTATAACTATTATTATAAAAAAATAAAATATAAGATAAAAAAAAAACTCACAATTTATAATACCTACTCTTTATATTCTAAAAACGTTTAAAAATTACTTCAATATCAATAAAACAAAATATTTCTTTCTTAATATAAATGACTAAAATATCATTCATCCACTGATCTTCAATTCTATTTCGAAATCAATTTTTTTTATAATAGACATAGTAGAAAAAACTCTTTCAATTTATAGTACAATTATCTTAAAATAAATAGTTAAAAATTTTAATTATAATTTCTTAATGCATTTTATTTTCATATTAAAATTAGAGCCATTTGGGAGATGACTAAAAGGATAAATTTGATAGTACAAGAGTACCCAAAACTATAATGAATAGAAAGAGGCAAAGGGAAGAACCTTATCAAAGATGAGAAGAAGATTGAAAATATCCCCTTAGTTCACCATTAACTATAACTAGTAAGGGTCTTCATCCCTGCAGTTAATAAATCTAGTTCACAAATATAACAGTGAAGTAGGCAAAGGAAGATGATAATGTGCAACTGACTAGCTATCAACATAGATAGGAGAAATTTCAAAGCTTATTATGAACAATAATAGAGAAGAAGTGTTATTATTGCAACAACAATTTAAGTTGTACTTTATATTACATTTTAGTAGAATTCTATGAATTAGCCACAGTGTTGTTCGGTCTTCTCAAAAATAAGCAAAAGAATTATTCGCATGAGAAATTAAAGCCTAGCTCAAGAAGGCGACTCCCCACCATATGACATGATCCATAATAAGAAAAGTGTAGGTCCCTTCTAGCTGGTGAGTACAGATGGTTACCCAGTAAAAACCAAGGTCTAGCGAAAGGTGAGTCCCATTTAAGATAATAACAAGCAAGGCAATGTACAAAAAGGCCTCATTTGAGAAGGTGACTCCAACTTGTATGATAAGATCTGCATTGAGCAGCATGAGAGTACTGTGTGTGGAATCTGATTGTGTTAATCAATCTAGTTATTCAGTTGTCTTAGACCTCAAAGGCTTGTTGTGTTCGCTAGGGGGTGCAGGGGGTTTGCCCTCTACTTGATTTAGGATGCTTTGCATCTGAAAAAAAAAATTTCCCTGTATAACACTCAAGCATTACATACCCGAGTGCCCGGACATTGTGTTCCTGAGCTCCACAGCTCTGAACGACATATAGCAGAACGCCACAGCGATATAGATATGGTGCTGCAGCGGTGCACGACAGAGGCTTGAACATCGCAGTGCTGCAAGACGGACTCGACGGTTTTCTTTCTTGTTTTTCTAAAGGTTGCGTCGCTTGAAGTTATTTTACTTGGCTTTCTCTTGTATTTTGTGTATGCAGACATTGAGAACGGTGCATGTGAGAAGAGATGCAATGAGAGAGTGAGAGATAAGAGAGATCTGTAATTATTTCTCTCAATTTTCATAGTGAATTTCTTAGTTTGGTGTGGCTCCATGATTTTTTCCCTATGTTGGATTTTTTCCACGTTAAATACCGATGTCCTTTAATTTTTCACTGCTTTTACTTTCTTGCTTGTTTCGTCGTTGTGGTGTTTACTCCTCATCATCTCCCCAATAAGTACCTACTATAACTAATTAGCCTATCAAGATAGGGGGAAATTATTGGGTCAAGTCACCGGACATAGCTTACGTTCGGTATTCACAGTATTGAGCTCGGTACTGAGTACCGAGCAGTACTGAGCTCGGTACTAAGCAATACCGAGCTCGGTACTATTTGGTACTACTCAGTACCGAGTATGAGGTGATGTGGCGCATTTTCATTGGGCTCCGAACACATCCGGTGACCTAACCCAATAACTTCCCAGAAAGACTCGTCTAATAAACGGTGAAGACCACCAAAGGCAACATCTTAAAAATAAGATAAGACACTCTTTTCAAAATAGAAATAAACATAGAGGTGTAAATTTTAATTTAATTCTCTCTTTTTCTTGTCAACAGGAATAATACATTTTTATCTAATTCTCTTATCAACAGGAATATTACATTTTTATCTAATAAATTTTAATAGAGGGATATTTTTAAATTTTCTTTTTTATTTGATCAACCATTTAAATGAACAGCTCAAATTAGATTAGGAAATTAGTTTTAAAGGTCCAAAAGAATTTGTGCAGCTTTCTTACTTTATTCCAAAAAATTTATATTATCACTTTATTTAGTCAAAATATCTTATTCTTTAACATTATTCTGTTAATATTATTATACTATATTTTCTTTTTTCAATTTTATTCATTTCATTTTCATTCTTCTTCTTTTTTTGTTTTTTTAGGATATTCTTTTGCTATTATATGCTTATTTTTAATATTTTTTATAGATTTTTAATTTAATTATTTTGCTACCATCAATATATATATAT
>NW_021318894.1:361245-399865 GCF_001605985.2 Dendrobium catenatum
TATATATATATATATATATATATATAAGGTGTCAAATTATCAACGCCGGACTGAATAGTATGAATGAAATATCAAATTATTTAAATTTAAGATGAGTATTTATATTCTAATTCACAGTAATGATATTTACTTCTCCTAAATTTGATGCATCAAATACTATAAATATTTAATTACTTAATGTTAATGCTTTATAAAATATCTCTATTAAAAACAATTGGTTATATTGAAATGGATGACATGAATTTTATATCATAATTAGATCAATTATCATATGCCACATAATGCATATTATACATCAATATGAAATAATATGGAGAAAATAAATAAAAAAATTCATATAAAAATGTTTGCAAGTGTATGATTTAATGATGTACATCACCTTATAATATTGGTTGACAACACAATATACTCACACACATGAATAAGAAATGATTTTGAAAAAAGAGAAGGAAATGAAAGTAATGTGATTGATACTGTTTAGACAGTATCAATTAATTAATATGGACTTGGGCTTCGTTTGGAACGACTTTCTTAAGCATAGTTTGGGACAGTTTTTTTATTGCTTCTTAAAGCATATTTTTGATGCAAAAAATTTAATTTTTATACTATAAAGCTTCTTTAAGCAGCAATACGAAAGCCGTCGCAAATGAAACCATAGTACTTTTAAAAGCAAATTTGTAGTAAAAAATATTTACTTCATAAAATTTTTTGTACAAAAAAATTGCTTTAGAAAGTACTAAGAAAACCGTTCCAAACCAAGTCTTATGTCTCAAACGAAGGCAAGTCATCAAAGTTGTTTCTATTGCTATTGCAAATATCAATAGAAGGTAACTTGCAACGTCAAGTTTTTCAACAGAATAATGGTAGCAACTATCGCTCCTAGGCTTTCAACTTAAACCAAAATAAAATATAAACCAAGAAACTGGAGACTGTTAAGAGGCAATAATAAGAGCATGGCATAAATTTCAACCAGAACTCTTAGGGAAAAAAAAAAAGGATGGATGAAGAACAATTAACTAGTTGTACAGCATGGGGATGAGCTCTCCATTGGTTTTTCTATGCAGAAATGCTTCCTTAAAATCCTCTCAACAATAGTGTAGGAAATATGAATATGAGTATGATAGATACAACACAAATGTAAAAGGGTTATCATGCTTTATGTACATGACGAGAATACAGAGATAGCAAGTAATGAGCTTACTTGTGATTAGCTTATCATGTTCGGATCTCAACTCTCTTTGGAACCTGATTTGTTGGATTCACACTATCTGATTTGGGAGTCTCTTTGATGGTCTTTTGTGCACTGCTTGCCTTGCTAGCTGAATTCCTGATAGCTGAGTGCTTTGGTGCTGCACCTGTGCATCATAAATTCCACTTTCATCAATTTAATCGAAGATGACAGAAAATAGATCTTTTTTGAAAATGAAATGAGCTGCATATTTAGAAATTTGTGAACAAAGCTACTAAGATAGCTTAACTGGAGAAATTCTAGAGAATTGCATGTAATAAAAATCGCTTGATGCTTGCGCACTGAACAAAAGAAGAAGTCTATAGAAGCGACAAGGCTCAACTTCAAGCTTAAAGGACAAACGAAGAACCCTATTGTGACAGGTATGAAAGAAAAAATAAAGATTAAAATCTATGTTGAGATGAACTAGGGTTCATAACAGACAATAAGTTGTAAGGAGATTTCCACATATACCACGAATTTTTTATATATTTGTACATTTATATTTATTTTTAGAACGTTGTAATCTCTAAATAACATAAAAAAATGTTACTAACATTAACTTACCTAAAGCAAAATATATATTTTAAATGCATATGCTTTGATAAGATTTAGATAATAGTGTTAAATAAATAACTAAATAATTTTTTATAGTAAATAAGTAAATATATAGATTGTGGAATGTAGGTAAATCCTACTTTTTGTAGCAAATCAAGATGGAAGTAGAAGAGTTTTGGAGCAATGCAAATCACTTATATTTTCTGATTGACAGACAAGTCTGATGCTGAAATCTTACCCTTTAACAATAGAGTTTTCACTACAGAGATAGAGCAGGTCAAAAAACATTTTCTTCATTGTATCCTGAAATAATAGAACAGTCATTAAGAGAAATTGAGGCGTACCATTGGGGGGTAAGGACAATCTCTTCCTATCCTGTGAATCAAACTGAGGATTCCTTTCTTTTGGAGTACTGTTGGACCGTGATACCAAACCATAAGGTCTAGAACTAGACTCTCCAAGCACCCCTTCTGCTGATATTTTCAATTTTGCCTTTTCTGAAGGCAGGGTGGAGGCATCCGCCATTTTTACAGAACGGTTTGATGAGGAAACATCAGAGGGGAAGAGAGCAGTTTTCTGATTGGAACTGTTTGAATGAAGAGAAGAAATAGGCTTCCTCCCGGAAGGCTTTACAACAGATTTGATTCCAGGCTTCCCCTCTACTGCTTCATTTTCATTAATCATTACTCCATCTTTTAGATTAATGTCCAGAAAACGGTTTTCCCATGGACGGACCGCCATCCATCTTTCTAACCAATTCCAGCCCCAGTTATTTTTATCCGGTTCATAACCTGAAGGGACAATCTGCTGCCTGGATCCAGCTTGCCACTGCAGACCAAAAAAGGAAAAAATGAAAGATAGGCTTAGTGCTTCTTTCATTAGATAGATAGGATCCTAGGCTTCATTTGGGACGGTTTTCTTATTGCTTCTTAAAGTGTTTTTTAGTTCAAAAATTAAAAACTTTGAACTAGAAAGTTGCTTTAAGAAGCAATAAGAAAGCCGTCCCAAACGAAGCCTAAAACTCTGCATTTAGAGGAAATTTGAATGATGGTACTTCTTTTTATAATCAACAAAAATGGTAAGGAGAAATCAGAAATCAGAATTCCTAGAACTGGGCAGACGGGTCTGTGATTTACAATGAATTAAAACTGGAGGAAACAATTATGAATATGGATAATGCTATCTTGTACCATAGAAAAATAACATTTACGCAAAGCAAAGGTATGATTCTAATCAGAAAATAAAAGGCTATTGTTTCAGATGCAAACTAAAAGATGGCCAAGCCTATAATATAAAAGATCATTTTGAAGGATCAGCAATATGAGGATCAGTACCATATGTTCTCAACTAAAAACAGTTCTATTGATTCCAAACATTCAATAATCTGAAGATGCAAAAAAGAGATCGACTGTCCAATAAAATTCCCTTGTAAAAGCGTTGTGCATGCGTTTCCATTATCCCACAATGACCCTAATGATTTTTTAAGTTGAAAATGCACGTTAAAAGATGTCATACCTGATGAGAAAGAGCATAAGCCATGGCTCTCTCACGTTTGGCTGCTGCTTCTTGCCTTTTTAACAACTTTGCTTGAATTTCCTCAACAGAACCAACACTGTCACACCAACCTTCCTGCATACATGCAAAACTAGTTAGTTTCAATCATGAAAAAGTCTTCAACATGAATCAGAAAAGAAGGGGGGATCAGGAACTACAAAGGAATGAACATGTTGTTTGATCGTAAAGCTCAATTATTGGACTCGTTGCAACACACTAAGCAACTCTAAAATAAAAAATTGCTATATTATACAACAATTACAATATACATTTTGGTTCGTTACAAAATCTAGAAAGGCAAATAGGTCCTCAACAGAACATATAATAACAATGATTTCTTCCTTCCATCATGTAGAAGTTGGGAATACAATGATTTATTTATAATGTAAAATAGTCCAAGTAGATGAGTGAGGAGAGGAAGTTGGATTCTGACCCTAGCCTTGGTTATTGGACTCTGGGAAGGGAAATGCTGACAGCATGCCGTCATACTATTCGAAATTCAATGTTTTGGTAGTGTCTTAGTTTCATGTTAATTCTAGTTCAAACCATTAAACTAAAGTCTTTTTTTCTAAGGAGGATTCTTTCAGAAATGTTCTGAAGTCAAGTCATTTTTTCTCACTTTGTTGCATTGCGGCAGTTAGTCCAAGAGTTGGTAAGGGAAAGACTCGTGCTCATCGAATACCAGTCTATGGTGGTTGAAGTCGCATTAGGGAGGAAGAAGAAGATAGAAGATATACGACATGAGTCTTTTCACTCATGTCTTAGGAAAATGGGTACATGCGGAATGCAATGATGTGATAGTACTCTAAAACATATGAACAGATTTCCATGAAAAATGACCAAATGACCAAAAAGTTCATAAAAGGGTTCCTTTCTAGTAAATCCCGGGAAGCCCTTAGGAGCCATTTTCAATTCTCTTGTTAAACTCTATTCAGAAAAGCAACTTTGGCTTTCAGTCAATCCTTTAATATCATTTAGTATATAAGTTATTTGTGAGGTTGGAACGGCTGGCACCCCATCCTATCAATTATTATATCACCACGCCAACGAGCTTTTGTGATGGGGACATCAGATCGTGGAAGGTTTACTAGAGACGTGGTCGCCGATCTACGGCCACGATCGATTCATTGTACTTCTGATTATGTCATGTATTGTTTTATTTTCATGTCGTGTAGTTTGTTTATTTTATTTTATGTCATTTATTTCCCGTTGTACCCTTCTAGTTGAGGGGTGTCGTATGTAAGCCCCGAGGGCATTTTAGTCTTTTATTTCTTGAGTCTCTTGTACTAGGCTATTTATAGCCCACTATTCTATTTTCCTGAGGGAATGAATGATTATTATGAAATTTTCTTACACTTGTGTTTGAGAGCGTTTGAGAGTTCTTGGAGAGAACTTTGGAGAGATCCCTAGGAGAGGGAGATTGGCGCAATACCTACCAACCTAGATAAGACGGGTTCGTGGTTCCTTTCTTGTATCTCTTTTTCTTTCTTCCTTTCCCCCTCCAACCCACCTAGCCGCCTATTTCCCCACCTCATCGGAGCCCCCTCCTCCCCCTCAATCCCACGGTCCAACCCCTTACCCGAGCCCCCAATGCTGCCGGCCCCAATCCCCTAGCTGTCGGTCGGACCCCTTCCATCCTCTCCCTCCATTGCTCCACCTAGCCAAATTGGGATTGACATCATTGGGGCTGATTTGAAATTAAAATTCAAGCAATTTAGAATTTTAAGATCTTTCCTAAGTTAGTCAATCTATTTTTGGAAAGTTTCTAAACTAAAACTATTTGAAATTTAAATTCAAATAGGAGTTAAATAATGCTTTCCTAAAATCCAAAATTTAATTTAAGCAAGCTTAAACACTTGGCATTAAACCCCAAGCCCATGGATGCCGCCGGCCTCCCCTCTCTCCTAGCCCATTAATGCTCCCTTAATTATTTCCTAAACTCAAGTCTTCCTTTAGGAAATAATTCCAAATCCTATTTTCCCCTTCTTGGCCGAATTTTCCAAATCACCTAATTCCTCAGATCATTTCCTAAATCAAATAATTGATTTAGGAACATTAATTCCCCCCCCCCCCCCCACATCATCCGCCCGCCCCCTCTCTATCTAACACCTCTCTCCTACACTTTATTCCTCCACCGGATTTGAAGGATTGGATTCTCCTCCTAGAATTTCAATCATTGATTTTCTAAAATCTGAAATTTCAATTCAGATTTTTGGAAAGGAACTCTTTCTTAGCCTCTTCTTGATTTTCCCTTGGAGAGAAACTTCTCTCTCCCGAAGAGTCAAGAGGGCAAATAATCCTTGGAGGACTTGCTAACTAGCACCTATGAATGGCGGATCCGGAAACTGAGTACAGCTTAACTTTTGACGGGGACGGCTTCACTGATATTCTTCAATCAACCTTCTTCGACGTGAATACAAGGGTTGATCATAACGTCGAGGACTACCTAAAGCGTATTCTGGACACCTTAGTGGAAGCAATCGACGAGCAATTTGAAGGCGTCGAGTGGATGATCTCCATCACTCCTTGACGAGAGGTTCTCTTTTCCCCTTTCAATATATTTCTTTAATCTAACTCTCTCTTGTGCTTGATTGTAGTCACGAAGGACAACTCCCCCTGCTACTACTAAGCTTAGTAAACATAGGGTTTTGAGCGTGCCTTTGTGCTTACTAATTTTCATTGTTAGATTAGGGATTGTATTGAAACTACTACTTCGGCATCAAGTGATTTACTAATTGATTTTGAAAGTTTTTCCAACTCTCTGGTTATGTAATTTAGCCTAAGCGGGTGTGACCCATTTCTTGTTTTATTCGTTGTTTTAGAATGCTAATGGTTTCTTCTTTGTTATTCTAATTAAGAGTTGTGCAAATCTTTACATGACATTGCATTCGTACGTAGTCCTGCATCATTTTGTCCAAGGTATGAGCATACTTGAGAAGGTTTCTCTAGCACAGGTTCATTTGAAATAGAATTAAAGATAAAGTCCATGTGGGATTTCATACTTCGTTTCTCTAGTTAACAAAAATAGCATGTTATTTTAAGGGAAGAAATATAGGTGATTTAAGCGACCGGAAGTGTTTAAGAATACTTGAAAACAAATAAGTTAACACATTACATTAAACTAAACTAAGCCCTAAGTATGATCTCTTGTCAATAAATTGTAACCAAAATATAAAAGGTAACAACTCAATAATGCAATGAGAAAGAACTAAAAATGTATCATAACTTGGCACAATTGTCAAACCAATAAGATCAACATGAAGAGAACTGCTAATATATTACACGAGACAATGTAAGTCACAATAAGTCTCAGGGTCTAACATTTCATACGTAGATCTCCAATAATATGTAAAAAATCATGCAATACCCAAGTAATATTTTGGAAGTCACACCTAATTTTAACAATTATTTGTTACTTTAAATGAAAAATGGAAAATGAAATAGAAAGAAATTTCACACAAGTGATAATTGAATAGTTTTTTATTATAAAATTTTGAAACCACAAAACTATGCAACTAATTGAACCAAATGCTTGGCAAAACTCTAACTAAATCCAATTTGAGTAAAATTAATCACACGGAAAACCAATAAGAATTAAAAAAAAAGGAAATAAAGTAGAAGAAAAGAGGCACAAAATAAGATACATTTTCAAATAGAAATCCTTCCCCATAAATATTCAAATCTCACTTGATCAAGAAAAAATCTGATGGACCAGCCGATTTGATCGGGAGGGAATTAGGAAGTTTCTTAATCAAGAGAACTATTTAGGAAGGTTCTTAATCAAAGGGAAGTCTTTAGAAAAGTTTTTAATTACAATTGGGAGGGAAATATTTAGAGCAAGATATCTGATTTGAATCCAAATCTGAGAAGGATTTATTTAAGGAAAGGGGGCAGATTTGGGAGAGAATTATGAGAGCCTATTTAAGGCTAACTATGGGATGATTTCAGAGGATGTTTTGGGAGTTTGTTGAATTTAGTTTATTCTTAGGTTACTTGGGCTCTAGCCAGCAGCCAGGTATTTAGGAGAGCCGGATCTTCCTCTCCAATTAAAGATCCAATTGTATTTTGCATTTTTCTTTATAGTTCTTTCAATAAAATTTATTTTGGGGCATTCTTTTTCCCAATTTTTTGTGTGTCATCCGCTGATTTTTGTGAAGAGTGCATCCACTTCCTATCAAATTAGTATCAGAGCCTATATGTGCTAACATAATTAGAGCAACTTTAAAGTCCTCCTTAGATTTTGAAATGTTTTATTAAGAAATAAAATGGATTGATTTCCCAAATATATACAGATTTAAGGAAGCTCAAGTATATAAATACTAACATTCTTTCATGATGCTGAGATGATTATCATATTGTAGAATTTAATCACCAGCTCACCTCTTTATCTAGAATGACTTTGCATTGAAATCTTACGTTATTTCATAAGCAGAAAAACCCAATTCGTCCATTAAAAAGTAAAAACTAAGCATTGCGATAACATAAATCACACTTGTAAAGCTGAGAACAAATCCACAATTTGAACAAACATCCAATGTTGCCAAGTAGCTTACCTCTATTTCTTTTACACGCGCATCTTCTGTAAGCTGTTGTTGAACCATTTGCTGACCGAGCTGATTTTCTAAGGCTATGCGCACTCGCCTTGCTCTGACTCGTGCCTGAACTCTCACTAATGCTTGCATACAACGAAGGGTTATTGCAGCTTGTTTCCTGACAGCATGGCCCCTAACAAGAGCCTGCAGTCTAACAAGCCCTTTCAAAGCTCTCAAAGCACGCCTGGCCTGGAAAAGCATGAATAATGACTTAATTAACCAGAAAGACATGTAATAATTGGTTTTTTTTAATAACAACATCCTAGGAAAATAGAGAATGTAAAACACTTTTTTATTTTTAATAATAAAGTTCAGCAAGCCTCCTTAGGATTTTCTTTGAGTTTTTTTTTTTTTATAGCTTTTTTTTTCTCCAACACAATAGTTCGGTACCTATCCTCAAAAACTCAGCTATAAGAATAAAACTAAAATCAACTTGAAGAAGAAATTAAATGAGTAAAATCGGTAAATCTTGAAACTTGGACCTATAGAAATTCTGATAAATGAAGTGGGGCAATGCTCAACCATGCCAATACATGAAAGATGCATGGCAAAGTATGCGTATCAAAAAAATCATAATCAAGGGTGATGTGATAAACTGCCATTTGCGTCTTCCTCGTAATGTAAGTTGGAGAACTTATAGACCATTACAGTAAGAAAGCAAATATCTAAACCAGTCTAACAAGGAAGGATAATCCTCAAACAGAAAATCACCTGAAAGACTATACTTTTACTGAGTTATTGCATTGAATATTAATTTTCTACAGATCTCCAATACCTATATGAATGTGTAGCAGAAATTTTTTGTCGACTACATATCATGGAACTTTAAAAAACAAGAGTGCAAATAAGAACCAAAAAGAACTATAGGAATATGAATAACAATAGCAGCATCCACCCTTGTAATGCATTATTTGAGACTGATGATGAATTTAGTTGTAGGAATTTACTTGTAGTGGACCACTTTTGTACTATTGCCACAATAGTATTTATGCAATCCTGAGAGAACTTCTAATAGGAAACAAACAAAAAGAATAATAATTACAATAATCTATAGATTAATAAGTAGGCAATGGATACAAGATGATGAAAATTATGCAGAAATTTCACTCTATCCTTCAAGCAAAGGAATGGATGTCCAAGCTTGACTCATAAATTTCTAAGACTAATAATTATTTGGTTAGAATATCAACAAGTTGTTCACCTATGGTTACGAAAAAAGTATAGATTAGACTATTGTTAAACTTACCATTTATAAAGTGTTCATCAACAGATCAACATCAATATGCTTTATATGATCATGTTGCATTAGATTATATGTAATATTAAAGGCTGACTTATTTTCACAATAGAGCCATATAGAACACTTTCATTTAACCTTTAAATCTTCTAGGATAACTTTTAGTCATAAAAATTTGCAAATTCCTAATATCATAAATCTAAATTTGAATTCTACACTAAAGCTTGCTATCATATTTTATTGTTTACTTCTTCAAGTCACAAGGTTGCCTCCTAAAAATATACAATATCTTAAAATTGACCTACTATCAACCATAAAAACCATATAAATCATATCATTACATCTGTTTATGCTTCTAGGGTAAGTCCAACTTTTTTAATAGAACTCTTTTATCCGAAGTTCCCTACAAAGATTATAGAATTCTAAATGCAACACAATTATGTAATTCTATAGGATTCCTCATGAAATGACTCATTACATCAATAATGTAGACAATATCAAATCTAGTATATAATAAATAGATAAATCTTCCCTGAATTCTCTGATAAGAGGCTTTTTCTAATGTTTTGGTGTTTGAAGAATCTCTAAGTTTACGATTGAATTCGTCGAGCTCTTGATAACTTTGTAACCTAACATGACTATTTTTAAACGGTTTTTTTTTTTTTGTGATATGATGATTCTATATTAAGACAGCGTAACTTCAATGCCAAGAAAAAAAGTTAGTTTGCCTAATTCTTTAACTTCAAATGATAGGAACAATATTTTCTTTAAATTCTCCAATCCTTTCAAGCCAATATTAATCATGATAATATCATCAAAATAAACTAGTAGTGTGGAGACTCACACTGAAGCTATGTGTTTCGCAAAAAATATATGGTTTCTTTTACTTTGCTTAATTGCTTGTATTCCATGTTGACTATTACTTTGGTGAACCGTGCTCTTAAAGATTGCTTCAACTCATATGATGCATTTTTTTAGCTTACATACTTTTTGTTCTTTCCTCTAAGCATTATTCCAATTCATATTATTAAAATCTCAAATATTATTTTTGGGATAGAAATAGCATGCAAGCTAGCAAGAAAGGATATAGATAATTATGAGAAAAAAAATTTGTATAATAAAAATAAGTGTAAGAGTGTCTAATGGAACAGTACCTTTATTTGCAAACTCAATGATTCCCTCAACAGTTTCAATGATAGAGACTGATTTGATTGATTTTCTTTGCGCAGACTGATGTCTTTCTTCATGAGTAAAACCATAATGGCTAAGTAGGAAGTGTTTTTGGAATAGGTTCTATTTATGTAGGAATGATTACTTTAAGAATAAAATTGTTTTCCAAGATAAGGTAAGAAAGAAAATTTTAGGAGAAAAAACTCATTTGTGAATAATATTTTTTTATTAGATTAAGTAGTAACAAAGTAGTGCTTTTTTTCATTAAAAATGACCTTCTTGTAAGCGATGATAGCATTTATAAACTTTTTCTATGAAAGAATAACTAATGAAAACACATCTAATTGCTCAAGAGTCAGATTTTTCAATATTTTAAAAATGTGTATGAACAAAGATAACACTTCCAGATTTTTTGAAATGAAGTTGTTTGAGGATTGAAATTGGGAAATAACTTATTTAGTACTTGTGCAGATCTCTTAAAACCAAAGAACCTTCATAAGTAATCAATTTATGATGCGGGCAACTATTAAAATTGCATTCACCTAATATTATTTTGGAATATTTTAAGAAAAAAAATGAGACATTTGATAACAAATAAGAGATTGTTCTCTGTTCAGTATCTCCATTTTATGAGGCCCATACAGATGATAGGACATGAGTATTATTCCTTTTTTTTACATGAGAGAAAAGAAAATGTTTAAAATAATCTTTGGTATTGTCGGATCTCTTTTTAATTTCAACACTAAATTGATTTTTTGTCCTATTAAAAAAGTGGAAAAGATTGTACTTATATCACTTTTGACTTTAATAAAAAGATCAATGAAAAATAGGTGCAATCATCAATACAGAACACAAACCACTAAGCCCTAAAATGGTAAGGTGTAGAATATGGTCCTCATATATCACAATGAATAAGAGAAAAATGAATAAACGGTCTCATTTTTATTTTGCTAGTTCACAAACACTACAATAGAATACTCCAATATTGATTTCTTTGAATATTGAAAGAAACATAATTTTGAGAACAATAAAGGATAAGTGATCAATGCCTAGTTGTTAAAGCAATCTTTTTTCCTTCTTTGATTTGGATTTTTTAGAAAAAGAGAAAATATTGATGTTGTATGGAGTTTTCTTTATCATTGGATTCCTCTAGATGGTAGGACCATCCTTTCATTAATCGTCCTACTTGTGCCCTATTCCTGAAAAACATAATATGAAGGATGAAGCCACAACACTGCATTTGAAATCTTTAATTAGCTTTTAAATGGATAATAGGTAGGTAAATTATTTAGATATATGAAGAAAATTTTAGAGCAAGAGTGGTTTGTTTATGAGAACATCTACAGGACCAAGCACAATGGTAAAGATCAATCGGCCATGGTTACCTGCTTCTAGCTAGGACAAGTGGAATATGAAATAGGTTTGGGTGGGTTTAACAGTCCTTTCCAAGCAGGATTGTAAGACTAGATGTTAAGCTGACTTAACCTCAACTGAGGTTTCAAATTTATAAGTCACATGCATTTTGATATATTTAGGTATGAATTACTACCTATCGGCTATTCTCATTTTAGATCTAGGGTCTAAGGCTAATATTTTATCTAATTCCATCATAAGCCCTCACTTTCCTAGGTATTTTGTAAATTTTGTGTTAATAGATAAGCCCCAACTTTCTAAATGAAATTGTTCAACTTAAACATAAATTCAATTTTAAAATATAAAGCTCAACATAGAAAAATATTGAGTACCTCTATACCTCTAAATTTGTATAATCAAGTACTCTAGATTTCTTCATTTGGCTTCTACTCAAAATCAATTCTAAGTAGTTCAATCATCCTTTGAAACTTTCAGGAAAAATAAAATAAAATTCTTGAAAATCATGTAAAAATATTAGTCAATATTTTGATTAAAAAAATGTAAAGCACTATTTTAATCAAAAAATTTCTCAAGAGCTAAATACTCTTGGGATATAATTAATCATAGAGGTTTTCCTTATAAGAAACATGCAGTCAAGATAAAATAAAACCTACTCAATCAAATATATTGGGCAAAGGAAAATCACTAGGAAAATAAAAAATTCAAAATCTCTTTTGTTATTGAATTCATAGCAAAATTAATAATCATATCCTTCATGATAATATATTATTTTATATGTCGTAATCAATCAAAAGATATTTTAAAATAGCTCATCACAACTTGTCAAATTTATTATGAAAGTACGATAGCTGAAATTTTTTTAGATAAATATTAATTGATTGGAAATTATACAAATGCTATGAAAGATGGATGGTGTACCAGGAAAGCTCGAAAAGCAGTTTGAATGACAGTTGCAGCCCATTCCTCCTTTACACTTTGTTCAGAACGAGACTGGGAAGACAGCTGCACATGAAGTGAGGTTGCAGGAGAGGATTCTGAATTTGAACTTGTTTGGATAATATCTCCTGCTGATAGATTCATCTTCTCCACAAACTCCTCTGTTGTAGCAGTATCAAAATCTACAGAATGGTTTCTTCGATGCCAAAAGTGAGTTGTTCCATCATTTTTCTGTAGTTTCTTCAAGTAAATAAGTGCGAGGTTATCAAGAGAGGGTTCCAGCACGAGATGCATATACTTTTCTAATTTGACAGGGATACATCAATAAAAGAAACATGTAACAGTATAAACCACGCAGAACATAGGAACAAAGTGATATAGTTAACTTTACACATTTTGAAATTATGGTCATAACTTTGAAAGAGCTGTCACAGCTATTTGTGTTTTTATGCTTTAATAAATTAACTAACGTTGCAAAAATGATTCACAATTTCTTGAACTTCTCTGTGCAGATGACCAGTATCCATTAATAAGCAGTGTCACACAACGTAATGAGACCGATTTAGGGACAGTAGGGAGCATGCTTCCAACCACTCCAAAAAAATATTTCAGTTTAGTTCAGCAAATGTATCTGTAAAATAAATTAGATATCTAGTGATTTCCTGATAGTCGATTTGTTCTCTCTTCTCACATTGATAGGCAATTAATATAGACGAATCACATAACTTGGTGCCTTTTGTGTCGTTTTACCTCACTATTATTACATAGCTTGTTCATAAACTTAGTTAGCTCATCAAAATAGTTCACAGTAGTCGCCTTTAATATCCTTTAATAAAGTATGTTGATCCTGACAATTTGAAGACAAGTGGTCGATTTTAAGATGTTAATTTTGCGCAAGTATAGCATACTTTTCTTATCTTAAACATTATATAAAAAATTCATAGTAAAAAACTTCAATCTTTTCCTAACATCAAGAAATAACTTGATCTATGAGGGATTTAAGTGACGCATCATGTTTATGCAACTATAGTAGCACATCAAGTGACATATATTAGCCAACCATCATGAACTAGCATGTTTGAGCTAAAATATGATCTCCTTAAGATGTTGTAATTCTACAGTGAAAGGTTTAGCGATCACAATTTTTTTAAAAAAATGACTGATTTTAACCTCAGGACGCTATAATTGAATAAGACAGTGTAAATCAATTGTGTAAGAAGTTGCACTTCAGAAGTATGATTGTGAGAACTTATACTGTTGGCAAGATAAAAAACATCCAAGATCATTTTCAACTGGCACGCATGATGATGCATGCATGCATAAAGAGGATGTTCAATAAGACTGCTGATAAAAAATGCAAGGCTGCCCATAGCCCCCAGTCTGTCAATCAACCTTTAAATCAATGTTGTCATGTGACTTGTTATATGCATGTAATAACAGATGCAATAATATGCAGGCACTAGTTGAAATGTAAGCCAGAATTCTAAAGAAAGAAATAAAATAAAAAATAAGAAATATTTTAGACCGAAAAGGATCAACATGGTCGCTCAACTGTTTGAGGGGGGCCAAAATGGTCCCCAACTCTTTTGAGGGACCAATTTGGTCCTTCAACTCTTTAAAATGGGGACTTTTTGGTCCTAACATTCAAGGTTGGAGTTAATGATGTTAAATGTAAGGATATTTTGATCATTTTTTAACTAAATATTTATTAAATATAATTTTCAAGTAATTATATTTTTTTTGAAAAATTTATTAAACATTTCTTTTATAAAAAAAATTAATAATAATTTTTGTTTTAATTTAAAAAATTTTAGTCATATTTTATAAAATATGTGTTACTAAGTTCAAAATAACATATATTGCATTTGATTTATCTAAATCAATAAATATCATATTTTATAAAATATGACTAAAATTTTTTAAATTAAATCTAAAATTATTATTAATTTTTTAATTTAAAAAAATATGTAAATAATTCTTTTAGAACAATTATAATTACTTGAAAATTATATTTAATAAATATTTAATTAAAAAATGTCCAAAATACCCTTATATTTAACACCATTAACTCTGAAATTGAATATAATGACCAAAAAGGTCCCATTTTAGATAGTTGAGAGACCAATTTAGTCCCTCAAAAGAGTTGAGGATCATTTTGGTCCTTTTCTCGAATGAGACTTTTGAAGATAGTTATAGGATCCTCAAAAAATCTTGTAAGGAAAGTGACTCAAAAAAAACTTTTGTCGGTTTGCTACTTTTTAGTAGGCTTCCTACTGCATATCACTCCTCACTAGGCCAGAGCACATGAGAAGTACTAGAGGCATTCGTTTAAGAAGATACACCTATGACCATGATATGCTCCCATCACATGGGTGGAAGATGACCCAACCAAACCAATTGGGTCAATAGAGCTAATCCAATTAGACTAAGTTGGATTTATCAAAGACAATATGGACCAATTTTTTGCTAGTTTATGCAAGCTCAATTATCTTGCATCATATTCATGCCCGTAAAGAAAAAGACAACAACTTATATTAAACTTTTAGTCTATCATATTTCATCACTAATATATAATTAATAGGTATACATTTATTGCAAATCAAAACATCATAATATTTAAATAGCAAAACATAAATTATATATTAGTAATGAAATATGATCATAGTCTTTCAATTTTAAATAATAATCTCAACCATTCATCATCTTCCAACAACATTAAATCCTTATTTTTGAATTTTAAGAGTTACATAGAATTCTAAGAGTTAGAATTCAAAGCATAAAATTAGCTTTATGATTTTATTATAGGTAGATTATATATTTATGAAGCATACAAAGACTTATAAGAATACCAAAAATTAATCCCAACTTTGAATAATGATTCCAAAATTTTTTCATATCTTTTCTTTTAAAGTATGTTTTATCTATAAATCTTCATATAGTTTACATATACAACTAATCAATTTGGAATGATAATCCATGCTATTTGAACATTAAAATTGCTCAAAATATCATTTTTTCCATGTTTAATTTTTGTAGTCATTCAATTTCTCATAATTACTATCAGATGTTGCTTGCATTCTTAATTTAGTTTCCAACCATTTTGTAATCAAAATATTTGAAAATTTTACTTTGCATGCCTTATAATACCCTAGAGAGTATTTTGGTTTCAAGTAAAATGGGTGAAATGTATTTTTGAGAATATTGGTATTTTATTTGAAGTAAAACAAATGCAATATAAGATTTTACTGCATTTGCAATTCAACCTCTAGTTAATTATTGGGGTATTTGGAATTCCTCAGATTTGGACGAGTTTCAAATATACCATATATTCATCGCCATTGCAGCCACCCGTGGCCATCGCTACCGCCAGCCACAGTCTATCACCAGGCGCCACCACCACTGTCGCTAACCATCACAGCAAGCCTCCGTCGTCGGCCACTGGCCACTGTCCATCGCCACCGACCACCTCCACCACCGTTGATGCCAACACCGTTGTTGTCGGCTGACACCACCACTGTTGTCGCCGACCACCCCCATCATCCACCACCGCCGCAGACCACCACCACAATCACTCACCACCAATGTCATCTACCACCACCGACCACAACCCTCTTTAGAATTTACAATTGCACTCATTTTACTTGAATCAAATAAAAAAAGTAATCACTTACATTTATTTTACACTCATCCAAACAACTCTAAAGTATTCATTTTACCCTACATTACATTTACAATGCATTCTCTTTTCAACCAACCAAACAACCCCTAAATTGGAGAAAATTTCTCGATGTTTATTTTCTTAGGAAAATATGCCTGAAGTCCATTTCTTCAAAAAATATACTTATTGAATTTCATCGCAACCAAAATTAGTTTCAACCATATTGCCACAAGGATTGGGACCATGTTCAATACTTGTTTGAACCTTGTTTGAATCATTGTTCGAACCACCCATATTCTCGAAATGTTGTAATACAATAGCCATAACAATAGAGTGCATTTTAAGAGATACAACATAGCATATTGCAATTCAATTGTGCAATTCAAAAGTTATAACTCAACATTTATAATTCAACATATGTAAAATTTGAAGTAAGGCAAATTGAATTAATAAAAAAAATAAATGTATAGAAAGAAATTAATATTTACATCATAATAATAAATAAAACTATGGAAACACAATATTGTGAAATAAAATCTACATATAAATAACCCATGTAGAATTATATGCGATCAGGTGTTACTTCCAAAAAGGTTCTTTTTTTTTTAAATCAATTATATGAGCAATTGTATTGCATACAATCCACATTGAACACTATAACAAAACATAAAATAATCATCAGACTAATATAATCACTTAATTTTTCTTAAAATTTCAAACAAATTGCTATACTATAGACCTGAGTGACACATGAAGCCAGTTGAAGGAATCCTTTTTCTTGATCTTATGGAAAGGGGAGATTATTGATCTGCAGTGTTAATCAAATGATTTATCTGATACAATAATGCTAGATATATAGGTCATTGAACAATGTCAAATTGTCTCTTTATTGGAAAATAAGATGAATTAATGTACTTCAAAAATCAAAATTGAAGTTAGTGTAAAGAACATTCAAGAACTCATATATTCAATGAACTAAATATTTTACTTTACTATCTAACCAAGCTATGGAGTATGCAAATGTTGGAACCATATTGTACTTCCACTACTCACTCCTATCCATTTCTCCTCAGAGTTGTCAAGCAATCTCGACTTCCAAGACTCAAAGGAGGATAATTACTCATCATCAATCAAGCGAAGGGGATCTACAGTGCATGGATCAATGGGCTTATGACCCTTCCCAACTGGATTTGTGAAATACCTAGTCAATTACTTATTATTCTTCTCAGTACTTTCAAATCATAATATATGTGCATCAATCTTGCATATGACCTCAACAAATATGCTAGCATTCCTTGCCTTCTCAACCTCACAATTTGCAAGTATAATAGCCAAAGGTTGGTCCCCTACGTACCTCCACCTCATCCCCAACTTCATCTATATAAATGGTTGAGCCAGTAACAAGCACCATCTCGCACTCCTTATTCCATTGTAGTCCTCTCTAGGTACAAAATCATGAATAATATTTGCTAAAGCATCTAATTTTTACTTCATCCATACTTAGTTATTCTCAAACTTAATATGGTCGTCCCGCAACTATTCATCAATAACAAAAATCTAATTCAAACCCCATAAGAGGGCATAGACTAACTAGCAACTGACCATATTTCCACTACACTCCTCGGTTGTCCTTTAAAAATGGATTGTTCACCTTTCTCTTTATAACTCTAGCTGGAATGGAATAAATACAGGTATGTACAATAGACTTATAGATATCTCATCAACTTTATATGCAAGCATAAGATGATAATGGCCCTTTCCCTCAATAAATTAGGAGTTAATAATCCACCAAATAAATAAAAAAAATTTATTTAATTTGAGATAATGGCAAATACTTATTATCTTTATCACACAATAAATATAAAAAAATCATTGTCCACAAGCGCTTTGTTGCTCTTCTGACTCAACATCTTGATTTCTCTCTCTCCAAAGAACTCAACATATCATCTCTCCAACTATAGGATTGCTTTATAATCCCACTGCTATGGTGACATTACATATCCAGTTACATCACACTAGGTTGGGGAATCTTCTTCAAGACAATGGCCTTGTAGTGCACCATATCCCTCTTCAACCCTCTTACTGTTTTCTCCCATGCCAGCCTACCCCATAGACATCCAAAAAACACCTTCTCATCTTCAACCATGCAACCATCTCAGTGAAAACAACATTGTGTTAGTCATGGTTTAGGAAAACACCATTTATAGAACAATATAGCTCAATCTTACATGCATCAGCTAACACAGTGCACTTTAAGAAAGTTTTCTCTAATTGTGTATTTTTAAAGTTCTTGTCCCCATCCAAATAGTTCTTGTGCAATCAACGACTTCTATCCATCTTCTGCAACTCCTCACATGGGAATTCTCCACGCTCAGCTCAGTCATCAAGACAAATTTAATAAAATTAAATGTAGTGTACACAACAGAGCATCCATTATTCACTTTATCATCAATCATCCTCAATAATAGTTTGATGAATCAAAAGCCCTAGAGGACTGTAATTAGGAGTTCTATAGAACTAAACAAAAGGAGATCTGTTAGGCATGTCATTGAAGTCATTAGTCTCAAACTGCCTAACAAGTTTCTACATCACATCCACCTCAATATGTGATCTGAGCACTATAATGACTCTCTTCTAATATAATTAAATTAAAAATCTAGATACAAAATAAAACAGCTAAAATAAGAAAAATAAAATACTATTACAGAACTATGATCGAGCCATAATTGAATCATCTTTATAATCTTCAAAATATGATTGAATAATTTTCGAACCATAATTGAAGCATCGTCAATTATCATTCAAACAATCTTCGACCATCTTCATACCATCCTCAAACCACAATCGAACAATCTTTGATCATTCTTTGAAAAATCTTTAAAAGATGATCGCAGCTTGATCAAACCACCTTTAATCATCATTTGATCATCTTAGAATCATGACTGTCGTACCCTCGTTGAACCATGATTTAACAAACATCAAACTAGGATCATTCATCTCAAATATCATCATATCACCATTTGAAAAAGGTTCAATCATGGCTCGAACAATATTCAAATCATGATTAAAGATGTTTCAAAGATGGTGTGATCATGTCATGATCATTGTTCAAAGATTCTTCAAATATGGTTCGAAGATCGTTCTATCCTAATTAAAAGAATGGTAAATCGTGATGTAAGCGTTGTTTAAAGATAAAGATGGTCCAAAGATGATTCTAATAGGTTTATATCAAGTAATATGATGTTTACCTATATTTTGAATATAGGGTTTACAGTAGGGTTGTAAACGAGTCGAGTCAAGTCGAGTTTTGACGCTATCGAGCTCAACTTGTTAGTAAGAAAGCAAGCACAAACTCGAGCTCGAGCTCGAGCTCGTCCCACTATAAATGAGCTTAAGCCGGCTCATGAGCCTCTGAACTCTGCCCGTGAACTTTGCCCACAATTTCCTGCCTGCAAACTCTGCACGCGACCTCTGCCCGCGAAAATTTCCGCACACAGAACTCTGCCCGCAAAAATTTTCACAAGCGGCGATTTCCTGCCCGAGGCATTTCCCTCCGTCAGCGAGCCGCTCGACGAATCCAAGGCACTAAGAAAAATATCACAAGTTTCAAATATTATTAAATAATTCTACATATTTTATAGAATCTTTAGGTTTATATGCTTAGTACTAGCCAAAAATTAATCGTACCTTGAGATAGTTCTGACAAGTCTCAAGCACTACAAATCTTAAGAAATTACTCTAATTTAAAAAAAAAATGGAATTTTCAAGATTTTCTGGAGTTTTTAGAATTTCATATATTTACACCATTTGCATATTTTTGGGACTTTTTTAATTTTTTTTTTCCTTTTTGCATTCAATAATTCTATTATATTTTTTATTATTTTTTCCTTTATAATGCTTTAAAAATATTACCTACCTCATTCTGAACATCTTCGTCTTTTTTTTTTTTTTACATCTTCGTCTAATTTGATAGGTCAGTGTGGATGAAATTTGATAACCATACAAATGACATGAAAATTAAACCAAATATTATTTTACACTCAAGGATGTCACTTTATCTCAATAGTAGTAGAATCAATTCAGTTTTGGTTTTGGACCTTTGTCAAAAAAGATGAATTTCTACAAGATATATAAATTTACATTTGTGTTTTGTTCACTCCCTAGTTTGTTACACATTTTCAGAGGCATTTATAACTTCATTTCGCTCTTCCAAAAGTTCATTTGTTCGAGTTCATGTCCATGTCTAGATAGCAATGTGCCTTTTTGGGGTAGCTCCTTTTGTCCAAGTTCAAAATTGAACCAAAAATTTTGATAAAGCTTTCTTCTCGCTCCACAAGGGGTTAGCCAAGGAGCTCTAAGGCAATACTTACCAAGCCCCCAAAGGCATAATACATGAGCGGTACACAAGAAAACCATTGCCACAAATGAGCCTCTAATCATGCTTAGAAAAGCACAAATGCTACACAAGACAACCTGACTAAAGAAAAACTTCTTCACCATCTACAAAAGGAGTTATTAAAGACTTCTAAATATACAACAAGTGTTTGTGAAGATAAAAAAAGGAATAAAGTTGACAATAGCATGCTCTCATTGTGGCTCGAAAGACACATGAAAGTTTTCATTCCTCACGGCTCTCTCAAAAGGAATTTTATGAGTTCTCTCAAACAAATTACTTGATGGCCTTACCAAAACAACATCATACCCACCACACCCCCAAAGGTGTGAATAGCATGTCATCTAACATAAGGGTGTCAATAAATGACCTGATAAAAACCAAATCAAAAAATCAAAGTTTGGGTTGAGTCAAATATATTTCACATCAGTTCGGGTTTAAAATCTTGACCCAATTAAATTTCAGATCAAGTTTGAGTTGACCCAAAGATCCAAAATTAACTCGACATGACCTGAGTACTATTTTTGTTCGGGTTAAAAGGGTCATGTTGTTCCAAAAAAAATTAGATGATTCATATAATAAACGAGTTGAACAGATCGGGTTTAGGTTAGACCAGATTCATGTTAAGTATTTTGATCCATATAATAAACAATCAAGTTCGAGTCTAGCATATTCAGAACAAGACGAAAACCCAACCTACTAACCCTAATTGACATCTCTAATAGAACCTATCATCCTATAGGTGGGAAAAATAAATACAAAACCTTTGTGAGCTGCAATCAATTAAGCTGAGGTAAAAAATACGTAGAGAGGAGATGTTTGATTTTTAGAAGCACACCTTAGAAACCTTAAACTTTAAAATGTTTCTATAACACTCCTCCATCTCAAGGGATTCTAAATTTCAAGTTTTTGAAATAAATATTATATATTTTTCTCATATGATTCTTCACATATTATAACCAAACGCTCTCTACCTATGAATTATTTCTAATGCGCCCTAGAAACTTCAGAAATAAACAACAGCTTCTCTGATTATTTTAAACTTCTAAATCATGATTCAAACAGCTTGGAGGAAATTTGATCATGCTCAAGAACACTAAAGTTCTATAGAATCACATCACAAATTCGCCACTCAAAAATCATGTGAATTCATTAAGAAATGACGAAGCCACACTAAATATACAGAGCGAGGTTGAAATCTATATTTACATATAATTTGTAGCTCATAAAGTTTGAATCAACTAAATGGTGAGCATGAAAGTTGCAAGTAACAATGCTATGAATTCATCCATAAGAAAATCAAGTGATGTCGATAGAAAATTAGAAAAATATACACAAATTATTGAAAAAATTAAGAGGTTTCAATAAACCCAAACGATGATCATAAAAATAAAAGAGCCAAGCAATAAACCAACAAAATAAAAAAAATATGTGATTATATTAAGGGATGAGTGAGTAATTGCAATTTTTCCAAAAATGGTCTAAAAGATTCTTAAAGTTTTGCATAGGTTTTCAGTTTATGAGCAATCTACACAACATAGTATCAAAATCAACAAAGGTAGTGACATAAAAGTTGTAAAGAATCATGCCTCGAATCCATCATTAAAAAATCATGTGATTTTGATGAGACATAGGAGAAAATGCTTTACTTCCATGAAAATTTTGCGTTGATTTCTCATTTATGAGGGATCCACAACTCATGGGAACAAAACCAATCAAAATAGTGATCAAAACAGTTATAAAGGATTGAGATATGGATCCGCTAAAAAAAAAAAACTCATGTAATTCCAACAAAAGATTAGAGAGATATGCTCAATTTTTCTTTGGCCCCATAGTACAGTCGTGCTTAGAAACTTATAGCGGCATATCAACCCATGGTTATTCCCAGGGTTGTTGACGTGGATCTTTTCTTAGGTTGCTCCCTGATCCTTCCCATTCACTCCTAGACCACCATTCCACACCCCTATTTCAAACTTTTATTCAGCAAATCAAGGTTCCATGAGTTCTCATTACGCAATAGAGCTTGATAAGTTTTTAAATATCATTCTCATCATATCTACAATGAAAAAGAGTAATTGACAAATTATCATTATTTGTAAGCATGGAGCATTGATTATAGCGTTGCGGGATTGTATTTTACTATTTTATGCTTTGATGAGTATATTGGGAGGAACCATAACTACTCAAATAGTATCATGAAAAAAGGAAAAAAGATACTTGTACCCACATTCTCACAGTTGCCCAAGCTTGGCTGCCTCTCTTGCTTTTTAGTCCCGACAAGTGATTTAAACCACTTTGCAGAAATGCCCATGATTATTACAACTCAGCTTTACACAATTATGACCTGCAGAAAAAAAAAAGTTTAGTTAAAGATTTAAACCATTGCTTAAAATCTTCCTAAATAAATAAATTATTCATATCTTGACTAATGTTTCACATCCTTCATAGCTCGCATATCAAACTGGTGGGTCCAAAAAAATTAAATATTATCATGAATTCCATATAAAAGAGAACCATAATACTAAGTTAAAGTGTTGTAGAGATGAAGATGCTCAGGTGGATGAGTGGCTTTAAGCTAAACCCTTAGAGATAGGATACGAAATGAGCATATACGTGAAAAGGTTGGAGTAGCTCCAGTGGAAGATAAGATTAGAGAGAGTCGCCTTAGATAGTTTGGTCATATAAAATGACGGCCATCCGATGACCCGGTTAGGAAAGCAGAGGTATTAGATTTGAATTATGTTAAGAAAAGTATAGGTAGACCTAAAAAGACTTGGTTAGAAAATATTAGAAATGATCTTTCTTTATTAGATTTAAACGAGAATTTGACTTTTAACATGACACAATGGAGAGAAAAGATTCATATAGCCGATCCCACATAGTGGGACAAAGGCTTGATGTTGTTGTTGTTGTATGAATTCCATATAAAGTTAAAATTATGGAAAATTTGGAAATATGTGAATATATACACTGCCGGTTCAATACATGGCAAATATAATGTTCAATAATTGGCTGCGCTCCACAAAAGAGTACTTGTTTTAGGCAAGCATAAACTTAGAAGTATACGATCCAAAGTTCTTTTGAGCATGGATTAGAAGATAAGAAACATTCAATGGATTAGTCCGAACACTACACAAATCCACTACATATGCCCTACCATCCAATGCAATGATAAAACTAAACTATATGTCAGACTGCAAGATTCTAATACACATGAGGCAAACTTGTGCTTTTATTAAATAGAGAATGTCAATCATTAAATCATAATTTTCCAGGAGAGTGTTTTGTAACATGTTTTTAATCAGCAACAATAAACAAAACTACAAGTAGGGGTGTAAATGAATCGAGTTGAGCATCCATCTAATCGAGCTAAGCTTATTTAATTTTTACTGAGCTCGAGCTCGACTTGTTAAAAAAATTTATAGGCTCAAGCTCATTTAGAAAGCTGAAACTTGACTCCATTGTTGAGCTTGATATCTAAGTTTTAAATTAAAATTTTAAGTTCAGCGAGCTTTAAAGCCGGGCTGGAACTCGTGGCTCGATAAGCTCGACTCATAAGCTCGTTAACGAGTCAAGCTTGAGCTGGCTAGGCTCACTTACACCCCTAACTACAACCCAAGTTATTTGAAACTGGGCCACTGGCGCATGCCAGAGAGTGTATTATAAGCCTGCAAAATTTAATATTTTTTGTTGTAACTTAAGCTTCTCAGCACACAAATCGAGTGAATGAGAGATTTTTAAGAAAAAATTTCCCGGAGGGGTAAAAACAGAAGAGTCTAACCTAGTTGAACAACTTCAATGAGTTTGCAGAAAAACAATATACAAATAGCACATCTTACTAGTTAGAGAAACTTCAACATATAATGTCTCCCAGGCAATTTGGTTGAGTAGATGTTGAGGACACCAAGGCATGTCCCAAGTGTATCAGTAGTAAACAGCAAAAGGCATGCGATGGCAAGGCCAACAAAATCCTTGGATGAAATGAATAACAACACATTCATGTAGCCTTGGAGCAAATTGTAGTCTTGATAAGAGTTGGAGAGATTTCACTTTGTATTTCATTTCAATAATTGTGTAGTTGGAGAGATTTCACTTTCAAGCCGAGCCAGATTGAGCTCGGGTATAGGCTTAAGCTCGAACTCGTGGCTCGATAAGCTCGACTCGTAAGCTCGTTAACGAGTCAAGCTCGAGCTGGCTAGGCTCACTTACACCCCTAACTACAATCCAAGCTATTTGAAACTGGGCCACTGGCGCATGCAAGAGAGTGTATTATAAGCCTGCAAAATTTAATATTTTTCGTTGTAACTAAAGCTTCTCAGCGCACAAATCGAGTGAACAAGAGATTTTTAATGGAAAATTTCTCATAGGGGTAAAAACATAAGGGTCTAACCTAGTTGAACAGTTTCAATGAGTTTGCAAAAAAACAATATACAAACAGCACATCTTAATAGTTAGAGGAACTTCAACATATAATGTCTCCCAGGCAATTGGATGAGTAGATGTTAAGGACACCAAGACATATCCCAAGTGTATTAGTAGTAAACACGCAAAAGGCATGTGATGGCAAGGCCAACAGAATCCTTGGATGGAATGAATAACAACACATTCAGGTTGCCTTGGAGAAAATTGTAGTCTTGATAAGATTTGGAGAGATTTCATTTTGTATTTCATTCCAATAATTGTGAAGTATAAATAAAATCCTAGTAGAGCTTCAAATGAAACATATAAAATTAGGGAATAATATTTTAAAGTAATTATAATAATTCACGAATTTATAAGTTGGCAGAATAATAATTATAAAATAATTACAATAGTCCAACGATTGATGAGCAAACAAAAGGAATTCTACAAATAAAGTGGCAATAAAAGAGAAAGAAAGAAGAGCAGAATTTTGGTGAAAATTATACATATAAAATTAGGAAATAATATTTATAGAATAATTATAATAATTCACGGATTAATAAGTTGGCAGAATAATAATTATAAAATAATTGCAAATTTGCAATAGTCTAGTGATTGATGAGTAGGCAATAGGAATTCCACAAAAAGTGGCAATAAAAGAAAAGAAAAGAGAGCAAAAGTCTTGATGAAAATTAGACAGATGTTTCAACCTCCCTCCTTTAAAGAGAACATCAATAGCTCTAGTGACGAATGGAGAACAAATTAGACCATTGTCATGTTTTTCCTTTATAAAGTCTCTCTATGAAATTCAATATGTTTCGTATAATCATGTTGCTTGGAATTACATTCAATATAAATATCTATTTTTTTCTTGACAATATAGCATCATAAGACCTTTTTCATTAAACTGTTTAAGTCTTCCAAGATAATTTTTAGCCGTAGTAATTTGCATATTCCTAGTATCATAGATCTAAATCCAATTGCTACACTAGATCTTGTTACCACATTTTATTATTTATTTCTTGAAGTCATGGGGTCTCCTAAAAATGTACAATAACATAAAGTTGACCTCCTACCAACCATTGAACCCATGCATAAGTTGTATTTGAGTAAGCTTCAAGAGGCGTAGCCCAAAGCAATTCAAATAACAAATCAAGTATGATATTAAATATTATTATTCAAGCACATAAATTATAATATCATTTCATCACATTCATGGTTCTATTCATCAAATATTGAATAGGAAAAAGCCTATGATTGTGTAGAGGGACCCCCCCCCCTCCCACTCCCCCGTGCGCGCGCGCGTGTAAAAAAAGAGAATCTATGTATCAAATAGTACTAATAACATAGCATAACAACACCTAAGAAAAAACTCATAGATTTCCTTTGCATACATGCAGAAAATAATAATATAGATGATTGCAAGTCAAAGAATTTATATCATATCAAAGAATCATTTCGATGGTGTACAATATGCATGACTTCCATAAATTTATGCATGCCACTAAAACATATGAATACTACAACATGGCAATATATGATGAAATCACTTAATAAATTCATCTGCACGTCATTTCATACCAATCAATGCAAATAATAATGAAACTTTTCATCACTATTCCATCCAAAATAATTGGTTGCATGATATGCTACAGCAATGGATCTGATCAATGGTGGCGTTCATGTTATTGTCATCACCGCTCATCATCATCATCATCCTTGTTAAATGCTTCTCGCCCTTTGTCTCCTTCACAAAAATTGAGGAGAGGGAGAAGATGAGAGATGGTGTGAATGATTTCTATGGAATAAAAAATTGCTTTTGGTGAGAAAGGGGAAATGAAGGATCTAAATCAAATCGCTTTCCATGAGGATGACATTTTTTCCATCATCTTAGACTAAAAAAATGTTTGGCATACTTTAATCAAAAGTACATAGTTTTATTTGTATGTTTTTAAAACGATAAAGATTTATGGTCAAAACCAGTTGAGATAAAGGTTATCACCAAATAAAGTAAGGATGGCCTATGAAGTTTTCTAACCTTCTGCTACATACTCAAATCAAACAATGGAGATGTGTGGAGAACTTGGAGTAGAGAATGAATATTATTATTGTCTTTGCTCAATTATAACTTGAGCCTACACCCTTTAAAACAAACAAGATCAAATCAAATCAAATAAATTCGAAGTCATATCATATAAGCAACAAATGGAGAATATTTATTTTAGGAAGATTTGGAGAATAATTTATTCTAACGAAACATTAATATTAACAAGTTTTATGTTGAAGTCATAAGGAAAACGACAGAAACATATAAAATTTTTTCACTTTTTTAAGGAAGGGGGAGAGGGACAGTTTGAGTGTCAGCAGGGACACATAGGCTAATAATCAAATCCATGAATTCTTGGGTTAGGTCAAAGCCCTCAACTAACTTAATAAAAGACGGACCCGATACAACAAGTGCCAGTTGGTCTAACAGAAGGAGTCAAGGAGACATATTTGAACTTTCACCAAACAGTCAATGAAAAGAACGAATTGAATGAAATGAAAAAGAAAGAATACTTTGACTTCAACATGAATGTAAAAGTATTAAATTAGTAAATAACTACGAAGAACTGGTTTCCGCAAAAAATAACCACGGTGCTCCAATTGCTGCCTCCATTCAGTCCCAGCAAGATTTTAGGGCCCAAAATAATCACTTTCCCAAAAATCATTAATAAAAAACAACTAAGCGGAAAACATATATTCAACTCCATAAACTTGAAATTCCAGATTACCAGCTTATGCGAGCCCAGATCTAACAAAGCCCCGCTCAAATGCCATCAAAGGACGAAGAAAAGCCAAATTGTGGAGAACCAGAAAATAACAGCTGAACTCACCTCGAAGCGCCAAAAATGTCACATTCTCTTCTCTTCCCGAACGATTACAAGCAAAAGATCTATGGGAACGGTCCACTCTCAAGGCTTTCCAACAGAAGAGCTTTCGCCTCGAGATCCATCAATGGAAGCTCTTCCTCTACTCACTATCTCGTCCCTGCCACTCTCTCTCTCTCTCTCTCTCCCACAATTTTCGCGTTCCGGAATGCCGAGTAAGCCTATTTCTCACGTTTCTTTTTAACTCCACTCCCTCGATCTTTTGTTTTTTGTTTTTTTCAAGTGTTGGCATAAAAATGTAATTTTATTAATAATTGAATATCAATTTGCTTAATTTGATGCTGGAGAGAGAAAATATTTTTTTGAAAATTGAGGATCACACCCATCATTCATTAATTGGTCAAAATATTATATAGAATATAAAATATATGCCCACAAAAAGTTATAATTGGGTCTAAAAATAAAAATAATTCTATAAAAGCGAATACAAAATAACTCGAAGAACAACAGCAAAACAGGACATATACGCTAAGAATTGCCATCCAAGATGATAAAGCGGGGAGTCACCAACCACCCTTCTTAAATAATTCGTCAGCCAACGAAATCAAAAAGCAAGCTTCGCATCACCATAGTGTTGCAAGCGTGAGTGAATAGAGCAATCAATCCATCAAAATCATAAGAAATTGTTTCACATGTGTAAGCATCATAATTAAACCAAGAAAAGTCATCATCAAGAAGGCCAAACAATAAATGATACCGGCAAAAACGAGCAAGTAAAGATAAAAGGAACCTCATTACACATTAAAAAAAATACAAAAATCTCAAATGTAATGGTAAATATGAATTGTAATTCCATCTTCTACTCTTCAATCTTGATATATCATCAAAAAATTATCTTGATCGGGCACGAATCTCAAGGCAAAATCAAGTTGAAAATTTCAAAAATTAAATCTGAGAACATCTGAACTCCGATTTCAACAAACTTATAGTTGAATTGAACGTCTCGAAAATACAAACCCAATGACACCCAATTCAACTTAATCCGAGCCCAAATGAATCGAAATCAAAGACCTGAAACACATTTGGAAGGTTCAAACCATATTTTGGATTACCAAACAGTTTACAAAAGTGACATGCTTATAGTCGAATCTAACGACTCAATGAGATGAATCCAATGAGCCCAAAATTATTGAATTCTGATATAAATAAGACATTTAAATATCAAATAAATGGTCCACAATCAAGGGAATCAACATCTGTCGTTCATTCAAACCACTCTCAATTTATCTTTTATATTCCTCTTATTTACTGACCATGTCACTCTCAGAAAATTAAAAATAGACTCATCATTTCTCATGAAAAGGGACCCAAGCAAGGAAGAAATGAAGAGAATGAAGAAAATTCTAATTCCATTATGATCTTCGACCATCACTAGACTTCCACCCGGCCACCAACTGTTGTCGTATTTCCAACCAGCCGCCGACTAATGTCAAACTTCCGCCAGACCGTCAATTAAAGTCGGATTTCCACTCAACCACCGAACGTTGCCGAATTTCCAATCTCTATTTGTAACTAGATTTTAACCTGACGATTGATTATTGTAATTTGATCGTCCTCAATTTTAGGGACAAGTCAGACACTTTTAATCTAATCAAACACTAGTTGAATCATTTCAACTGGGCGTGGCCCCATGATTTTTCCATTTTCCAGAGTTTTCCCTTTTCTAGAGTTTTCCACATAAAAATTTTGGTGTTCCTTTTTTTCTTGTATTTATGTGCTGGATATTTGTGCAATGCTGAGACAAAAAATTCTAACTCTAACACCGCATTATTCTAGCCCGTAACATATCTAATAAAAATTTTGATTTTTTGAATGATAATATTGGCATTCAAAAACTTACCTTTAATTATGTGGTTGTTCATATCTTTTCATATGCATAAGCAGTTATTTGAACAGCCAATAAGAAAAAATTCATAGTGATTCTGCAAAAATATGTTATCATAATGATTAAGAATCTATAGCATAGTTCGCCCAAGGTGGCAAAAGTTACAATAGTCTATTGTGCTTTTTAAGAAATTGTTAAGGATAACTCACAATCAAAAGAATTAAGTGTGTGTGACTTTTCCTTGAAATTGAGAGCAAAGCCTCAACTTATCAAATTTGAAGATCTTATGATAATTAATTTTAAAAAATAAATATAAAATTAAAAATATTGTTCATGACATGAAATAATTCTCAGCCATCGGTCATCAAAGATATTTACACTATTCTTACTAGTATGCATTTGCCATAATAAATATCATTAAATATATTATTATATATATATTATATATATATATTATATATAATATATAATATATATATTATATATATATATATATATATAAGATTAAATAAATTACATCACAAAACTCACATATCATATATGCCAATTTCATATTCAAAATATTTTATTTGCGTCTTAAATTTCATTTGAGAACAGCTTTTTAATGTTTTAAAACAATTTTTTTTTACAAAAAAAATTTTAGTTCAAAAATTATTATACTAAAGCTTCTTTTAGAAAGCAAAAAAAAAAAAAAAATCCAAACAAAGTCTTAAGCACCTAATCAACAAGTCAAATATTTTTATAACATCAATAAACGAAAAAAGGTACAATTAAGTTTCCAAATTTTATTGAAAAATAAGCAAAATTAAAAATAGCTTTTATGAAAAATTATAAAAGTATCAATTATGAAACTATCTTATAATCTTATAATTCACATTATTTTTTATTTATAAATAAATATTTTATTTTTTTTATCCGTGATAAGCCTCTCTTATCCCTCTTCCACACATGCCACCTATGTCTCCTCTCATAAACTTCTTCATCAATCATGCTTGATATGCCTTACTGAAAGTTTTTTTTTTTCTAGTTTTGATTTGGACAGCTTGATCAAAATCCAACGGCTCAAATTTCACTCTGTTTAAACCGCGCGTTTTAGAAAATCGAACATGGTTCTATAGTTCACCGGTTCGAGCGGTTCTCAGAGGGTTCTTTGCAAATTTAGTTTCATATTTGAATTGAACCGGCTGACCGACCGGTTCATAGTTCAACAGGTTGACCCGACCTGTCCAGTCCAGCTTTAATAGCCATGGACAAGCTCTGTCATAACTTTCTTTTTTGATCCCTTTGACTTGTTGCCTTAGTGAGCACCGATCATGACTTCACCATCTCATCGACGTGCTGCCCTAGCGAGCACCATCACAATTTCCCTTTCCTTGCAACATTCTCATCAGTGTGTTGCCCAAGCATGCTTCATTGTGATTTATGCCTTGTCGATGATGTGCAATGAAAGTGATATAGCCAATAACATGTGAAAGTGGCGATGAAGATGCAACTGGTGGTGTGTGCAGGTTTCCAAGATAGGGCCTACGAGATGGGATCTAGATGACAATTGGGGGTAAATTATATTTTATTGATATTTAAAATTTTAAGTGTTATTTAAATGTATAAATGAAAAAAATAATAATTTTGAGTGCTATTTAAGTCACTTTAGGGCATCTCCAATCGAAAATCATATTTTTCACTCCAAAATGCAGTGAAACCAAAAAATGTCGTGATTCATCTCCAATCGAACGCCATTTTGCCCCGTAACCGTCGTTCTCTTCTTTCATGCCTTTCTTCCGAAAGTTCGGTAGAGATAAAAAAATGGCGCAGATGAACAGTGCAACGCCAATATTGACGTCGCTCTGTTCATCCGCAATCAAATGGCGTCAAAAATGGCGGTCGGTTGGAGCAAAGTAAGAACGGCAAACAATTGTTTGCCATTCCATTGGAGTTGCCCTTAATTTAAATATATATCTTCCAACCAATTAAATCATGTTAAAGCCAAAAAAAAACTAAAGTTTCAACAAAAAGAAAAGAAAAAAAAAATGCTAGTCATCAAACACCCCTATCATTTTCCCTTCATTATTTTACTACAAAACACTTGAGCAATACTTCAACATTTACAAGTCAGTGTGTAGGATCTATCTTTCCTTGAAGATATCGAAGTATTTGAGGGATCGAAATGATCGATTCTTCGTCAGCTTTAGTACACAATCTTGCAATAATTAGAAGACTTTTGAGCTCTCTTGAATCATAATTTCCTCCAAGATCAGCATCCACCATTTTGTGCATCGAGTAGGCGAATCCCGACCCTTGAATCCATCGAAGCGGCTCATCCTCGTCGCCCATGGACTGACCCGTTATGAGTTCAAGGATCAGCACACCAAACTGAAATACTGTATCCCTGTTTCTTTGATTAAGTTTTCCTACAGAAACATTAAATAAAGTTTATACAACAAATATACACATAACATGAAAATTCTACCATGTAAATGAAAGTGACACATCAAAATCAAAACCTCTTGGCTGATTATCAATCAAATCGCTATTGTTGCTGCAATTACAGTCTAGGATTCCAACATTAGAGACCTGAAAATGAAAGAAAATGCATCTTTCATTATTACTTACTCATCATCATATGTAAATTATTGAGAGAAAGAACTTTATTTCATGTCAGGAAGATGAACCTTAGCAACAAAGTTATTGTCCAACATCACATTATTTGAATTAATTGTCACATGATAGACAGGCGGATCACAGAAATAGTAAATGTATTCCTGCATGAAAGAGCATCCAAGATAATGGTAGATCAGTGGTCATTATTTCTAAGAACTTGCTCATGTTCCCTCTTAATACATACATACATACCACGAAATTTTTATGTATTTACATATCTAACATCTAAATCTAATATTTACATATTTAACTTTCTAATCTTCAAACTACATAAAAAATATAGCTTATCTACATAAGTAAATATAAAAATTTACATATTATGTATGTAAATTCATAAGAATTCAGTGGTATATGTGTAAATCCTCCTACAATATATGGCATTTATATATACCAAAGCAGCTGCAACATCAATGGCAATCTGTAATCTTGTTCTCCAATTCAATGGAGTCTTCAGTGGATCTATCCAAAAATAGCTAAATTAGGAAACTTGTTAATGTTATTATAGTTTTATCCCTGAATAACAGATGAGAATGTACCATGAAGCCAATCCCTCAGGCTTCCATTTTCCATGTGTTCGAACACAAGACATCTGAATCCAGTAAAACAGTTAAACTTATGAAATCTTCAATGGATTATTTACTCAGTCTGAATTAAATTGAAATATGATTGAAGCATACCTCTCAGGCCCTTCAGAAAAGCCTACTAATTTAACGACATGACGATGATGCAATCGAGCTAAGTATTGCACATCAGTATGGAATGTAACCTTTCCTTGTTCTTCATCTTTAACCTTTTTAACCGCGGCGATGAGCCCATCAGGAAATCTTGCTCTGTATAAAGCTCCATCAGAATCACTTCCCATAATCATGCTAAATCTATCAGTTGCTTTCTTCATTTCATTTGATGTGAGTTTTCTAACATGAAGTAATGGAGCTACAATAAATAGAAAATTGATCAGCTTAACTTACCAGTTGAGACTGAGGCTCCATTTGAGATGACTTTTATTTTTGTACTAAAATTCTATTTTAAGAAGCAATAAAAAAGTCATCGAAGCATGAATGTACTAAGTAGCACTGGAGCAAATTAAAACCATGAATTCCATTCAGAAATGTTAATATCCAAATAGATTAAAATTCTAGGTTTGTTTGGAGCATAGTGCATCCTTCTTAATAAATTTTGTATAAAAAATTGTTTTAAAAAGTAGTAAGAAAACTGTCCCAAATGAACCCTAAGGCTGATAGAAATTTCAAAAAGTCAGATCACTCGAGTTTCAATTCATAATGGAAATGCTACTTCACAGTAGAGAATTACAGAAAAATGTTTGTGCATGTTCTAGAGAGAGCACAACCCCTATAAAAATTTATACTTCAGAAATTACAGACCTACAGAGACTGAATTTGCTAAGAAGCATATGAGCAAATTAAAAGCAGGTTTCTCATTAAGAAAGGTAAATTTTCAGAAATTACAGGCCTCGCTGAAATTACAGGCCTTGAGCTGTATTATATTTACAATGATGAGAAACCATAGCTAAAATCCTTGCACTATTCTTCTTAACGTCTGCTTCTCTAAAACACAGTAAAACAGTTAGGAACCCAAATTCCAAAGCCAATTCAACTTTAACTTTCCTTTTCCATTTTTCCAAAACCCCGAAGAAACAAAGATCTATGCACACAAGGCTTGAAAGAAGTAAATATCCTTTCTCCCTCTCTACCATAAAAATCACAATTCATTTCTTAACTAATTAGCTTAAAATTTACATTTGATGAAAAAGAACAAAATATCTCAACACCACCGCCCACAATCTTGAAACTTTCATCAATCTCTCGAAAGAGAGAAAAGAGGACTGGAAGGAAACTTAAGTACCTGAGCAAGAGCGGCGGCTATCGGCGGAGAGACACCGCCGGAGTCTCTTCATCTCCGGTAAAGATTGAGCAAAGGAGTGCCGGGGGATCTTCTAGAGAAGTAGACGAAGGGAGGTAACGAGAAAGATTGTAAACAGTAGAACTCTCCATTGGTCCCCCTTTCTTTCTTCACTTTCTTTATCTTAATCAGAATCTTTACTTTTTACTCTTTAACCTCTCCCACTTCCTCATAATCCTCCGCTTCTTCTTCACAAGGTAAAAGTAAAAAAGGAGAGAAGAAGAAAGGAGATAAAAGGAATCTACTTTGCTTCCTCCGATCTTCCCCACTTGTAGGGCTTATTAATGCTAGTCAACTTCTTAATTATTAATTCTTTGTGGACTATTATTTAATTTTTTTGCTGATTCCGGCGGTCGATGGTGGCCGCCGGGGAGTGATTTGGCGAAGAGTTGCTGACCGTTATAATTAATTGCGATTTATGCAGCCTCCTGTATGGCCGTACATTTTTTCTGATTCATATATTATTAAAAAAATTAAACTTAAAATTTATTACATTTACTTAAAGGTAATGCAATATACAAAAGTTTAAATCTCATCATACTATAATTTATTTTTTAATATTATAATATAATTTTTTTATATTAGTTTAGCTAATAGATAAGATTATGCTTGTGATACTTTTGAATTATGGGTAATTTTTCAAATCTAATTTTATTTACTTTAATCAATTAAGTTTGAATAATGCTCTGATTAATAAACTATTAAATTATTAAATGAATAAATACAATTATTAAATCAGTTATTACTAGATTCATATTGATCTTATTTATAAAGAAAGAAATTTATTTTTACATGATTTTTTTGCACAAAAGTATTATCATTTTCTAGTGTAGAGTGTTGAAAAAAAAAATTTAATAGATGAAAGACACCAACATTTGAGTATTACTTTGATTTCAAAATGTCAATGTTATTGTAATGAGATTATCCAACATGTCTTTATAAATAAGATTTCTATAAAAAACTTTTGAGATTGATTTAGTATAACTTTTCATATTCAACTTTCTGATATTTAAAATATCGCTTAAATTGTTTAGGATATGCAAAAGATCAATGAATTTCATTTTCTCCTAAGATGTTAGAGTTCTCATTCATATTTGCATTATTTGTTTCACTTTGGTTAGAAATAAATGAATGCAATTATAAAAATAGTTGACAAAAAAGATTGGTCTGGTGGGAGTGGTACCAAAGGAAAATGAGAGGTTATGGATCCATTATGGAGGTTAGGGGGCGGCCCAATGACGACGTTGTCTGGTGATGTACTGAGAATGGTGTTTAGACGGTCTTTGGATGATCTGAGGATAGCGGTCAGACAATGGTACGACGACAACTATCAAATTTGAATGCAAGAATGGAAAGAAGTTATTGGCTTGCTTTCTTAGCATCAATAATTAATCGTAATTAGATCCAACGATGGGGATAAAACGAATATACAACACTTAAGATCAGAATAATAACATGCATTTTTTTTTTAAATTTGTTGGAGCTATTGTAATTATTTATTTTCTTTTATTATCTTAATACTTTTGTTTACCAATGCTCATTAAAAGAACAAACGAATTAGGATTTTCTAGCCACTTTTCTTTTCCTCATGGTATTGGAGTAATGTTAGAGTTCTCTTTCTAACATATGTTCATCCTTTTTTCATTCTTATGTTCATCAAGCCTAACTTCTTAGCTTCCCTTCCGTAGAGTCAGTTATTATGAATGATGAAAATCAAATTAAATAAAGACTCTAGAGGCTACAAGCATTGTATCACTTTAATGGAATAAACTACCTCAAGTGATCCCAAATTATGAAGAATATTTTGAAAGGAAAGATAAGACTCATCATTTCATGGATTCTCCTCCAAAGGTAAAAGACCAAAATTTATATTTAATGTTGAATCAATTTTCATGATTATGTCATAGTTATGACCAAGATGCATGAAATTAGTGAGACATGTATGTTCTTGACAATTGCAAACAAAAATATTTGGAATACTATTAAACAAATTTACTCAAAAATTAAAGATGTTGCTATCATCTATGAGTTCAAAACAAAGATTTTGAGAACAAAGTAATATAATCTTCATATCATTAAAACATTTTAAGTAATGAAGGCGTTTTAGCTTGAACTAGATTACTATCAATATCCTACGATGAAGTGTAGTGATGATGTGATAATTCTTAAATAATTTGTTGAAAGACAAAGTTGTTTGTGTTTCTTGCATGACTCTATAATGAATACGATCAAGTTTGTGTTTAAGATCTAAGCAGAAAATCTACCATCTTTAAATTAGGTCTTCTCACTCATACAAATTGAAGAACAAAGAATGATGGTAATGCTTGACGATCTTATATGAAACATTTTCTATGATACCCATACAACCTCTTGGTAAATAAGTTGTTCTCAACTACTCTTTTCCAAAAAAAAAAAGGTCAAAAATTTCTCCCAAAAGCAATTTATGGTACAACCACAAGAAGATAAAATGGCACACCAAATATTAATATAGAAAACTCCCAAAAAACGCTCCAAGGCTATGGAAGAAATAAAGAAAGTCATTCAAAAGAGTAGGCTTATCTTGTTGAATTAAAAAGGCTCAACTTGAAAGAAATCAATAAACTCATTAGCATCCTAAACTCTCTAAAAAATCATCTAGAACTTTTTTCTACCTTCTTTTTTTTAAGTCTTTTCTCTACCTTGAAAAGGTATAGACTCTAAGTATTGTATTTTTAAAGTATCAAATAATTTCCGTCAAATCTGAATTACAGATGCATGAGAATCGATTAGAAGACTATAACTGTTATCCCAATAATAAGAAAATCAAAGTACTTAATAATCTTTTAATAAATATTGTAGGTTAACAAATATTCCTATTTCTCCTACATTTACTCTCAAGATATACAATATATTTCTCAGATTGCTACAAATCTTATATAATTTCATAAAATCACTAAAAATTACAACTGTAAAATAACATTTCCTTATTAATTATTGTTTGTAGGAGGACCTGACTATTGAGAAAATGATTGGGTATGCTAGAGAAAATGATGGTGCATATTCTCTTGAAGATGAAAACTACTTGTACAATAGGAACTATATAATGAAATCATTATATATTGTTGATAAGTGTAAATAATGTATTATTGTATGTGTTATATTTTTAATAAAAATGTGATATTTTAGTTGTGTTGTGCAAGAAAAATAAAAAAATGACACAAAATTCTAAGTATCATCAAGCGCTGCAGCATTAGATGAATCAATTCCACAACGCCATCAAGGACACGTCAGAGTGCCACAATATTGACATGGAGGTGCAGACTTCTATGTTTGATACGGTTGCAACGTCAAAATGGTCAGCTTGGCAGTGTCATGTTCACTGTCTTCAAGTGTCGCGGCATCACAACCTATTCTACCTTGGTGTCCAAATTGTCACTCAGGTGCCATAGCGTTGGAAAGTCAGTAGTGCCATGGTGTAGCAATTGTAACTTTCAAAGTGTGATGCCCCAGATATCAATAGTGAAAGGATTCGTCTGACATTCTGATTGAACTCCATTCCAGTTGCCTTGCTCGGACCTGAAAATTTTTAACCACATATAATGAGCTTACAAAGCTCAGCAGGTCACCAAAGCCTACAACTGAAATCAAAGCACGGCGATGCTATCAATATGCAGGTCAATCAAATCAAGTCAATCAATGGTCAATGAGTCTATGCAATACGGAAATCCATAGTCAATGAAATCAAGTCTGTACAGCGGAAATCAAATCATTAGTCAATGCAGTACGGAAATCAATAGTCAATAATCAATACAGCGGTAAAAACATCGATAAATCAAAACGCCTCAGCAATCAAATCAGTAAGTGCTTCCAGTCAATGTCTATCCATCGTAGCAGTGTCTATCAATCAATACTATCAGTTCAATCAATCGTGTCGTCTAATCAATTCGTTGTATCTATATCATCTATCAAATCAATAGGATGTCTGTGTCAATTAATAGCAATCAATAACATCAATTAATTCAATAAGGGACTCGTGTCAGAACGTACTCTTGCAAATCAGTCAATCCAATTATTCAATACGATTTACTCGATATCAATATACAATATTCAATGACACTACGACAGATTCAATAATGACGACGTACGATGCTACAATAGGGAAATCATCTCAATCAATAGAGCACTTTCCAGTCAATTATCTCTATCA
>NW_021318894.1:400912-428161 GCF_001605985.2 Dendrobium catenatum
TTTACTTTTCCTCTCTTTCTCTCTCTTCAAAATATCTGATTTTATAAAAATGATTTTCTCTCTCCTCAAAACGAGCTGATTTTCTTATATCATTAGGCTGATCGGCCCGGCCGATCGCCAAATCGTCCCGGGACGATCAGACCAAAATCGATCGTCATGGACGGTTCCCAGAACTATTTTTCAGGACGATATTTTGAACAGTACAGATCGGCCTGGACGATCTCAATATCGTCCCGGACGATCCTGGGAGGAAAATCCAAGTCAGAGAGGAACAGTAAGGGAACAAGGTCTCACACAAAGGATACGATTTGCCAGTGAAACAAAGCGATTATTCACTAAGTAACTGATACACATTAGCAAGTGCCGCGATGGAGCAAATTACCAACACAACAGTGTTAGTTTATTTTATGGGCTTTGCAACGCTAGTGCCTAATTTTTGTTTTCTTATAAATATTCATTGTGTTATATTTGTAAGAGAGTTCAATCATTTATCTAATTTCATTACTTTTCAGAGTACTTCTTGGGATATCCCTTATATTTAATTATAAGGGAGTCTAAACAAGTGCTAGATACAATCATTAGAGTGCTTAATCAGTGTTTGTATGAGCAACTCTGTATGTTAAGGAAGGAGTGTAGATGAGATACATTGATCCTTCTTAATGATTTCATTCTCTTGTATTTTTGTTCTTTTATGATTTCAATAAAAATGAATTTGCTTATCTTTTCTTTCATGTATGATTAATTCTTTAGTTTTGGATTGATGATACATATAACTTATTAAGTACTAATGAAGATTTTTGTGCTCTAAAGTTAAATGATGTTTTCAATATTATCCTGTTATTTATTTAATGCACATAATAGTCATATGTATAGCTAAAATTTGATATGATGTATAGCCTCGATGAAAGAATGTAAGAACAACTAGAAATATTCAAATAATATGTTTGCGTAGTTGGACATATGAAGTAGAATCAAGGGCAGAACCCCCAACATATTTGCGTACAGTTACTTATAATTTTGCCCTTCTTGAAAATTATGGCTGGTTCCGCCCCTAAGTAGAATATGATAGATTCTTAAGAAGTTGATATAACTGCAGGAGGTTAGCGAATATCTTTTTCATCCCTACAAGCTCGACATAGATTTAGGATGCATATGCTTTGAATTACATTATAAATAAGAGTTTCATTAGAAATGATAGAAAATCTATATTCATCAATCTAAAATATATTTTTTTAAATATTATATCCATTATCTTTAACTATTGTTAGTCAGTGATTGAATCTCTACATCGACATTTTTATTTCAGTTGGATAATTTTGCAATTAGAGTAAACACTAGTAGTTGATTGCTAAAAAGTATACTTCCTCGTGGGTTCGATACTACAGTCTATCACATTATTACTTGATTCGGCATAATACTTATGTATATTAAGTGAGGTTTGTTATTTTTTTATATCTAAAAAAAATCTAAGCATTGTTTAGGGGATATAGAGCCTTAAATATTTTTATACTTCAAAAGTACACTCCACAACCCCCATCACTAGGGCATTCTTCTTTAAAATTCAATAATGCATGTTTTTATCCCTTTTTTATAAATATAACATAGAAAGTTTTCATTATGAAACTTGTGAAATTACAAAGTATCATCGTATTTGAATTTTTTGGAAGTGATTCTAAATCCTTTTCTCTTGTATATTAAATCATTTTGATATTTATGGACACTAACAAATCCCTAATATTTTTGGTGCCACAAAATTTTCACTTCTAATGATGATTACATTAGGATGATATAAATATACCTTATCAAACAAAAAAATTGATATAACTTTTATCCCACATATATTTTTGGTTATGATAAGAAAATCAATTAATAGTAATAATTATTGATCGATAGTCACTGAAAATCAGTTGATCATGCATGAATCTTAAAGTATATATGTAAAAACTACTTGGACCGATTTAGTTGAACCAACCCTAATAAGCGAGCGAGCGAGCATATAACCAGCGGGCCAAAAGCAGTGAGTGGGCCACTAGATAATGAGTGAGCAAGCAGTAGCGAGTTGGCAAGAAACATCGAGCGAACGAGTGTGCGGAAAGCGGGCGTGAGCGTAGCTAGCGGGACCGAATCACATAAGTGAGGGGAAATGCGTGTAAGAGTGAAAAACTGACTCATCATGTGAGATAATTTTAATTTGCTCACTCTAATTGAATCGCACGAATAGAAGAGACTCTGACCGAGAGGGAGAATTAAGAAGGAGAATGAGGAAAATGAAAGAAATAAAGAGACTATTCCTGGGTTTCCATTACTGACTACGTACAGGGGAGATCGAGAGAAAGAGAAAGGAAGGGAGTGGGAGCAAAAGAAATACTTGTGGCCTAGCCAACAGAGAGGGGGTGATGCGTGCGTGCGGGTTAGGGCTAGTGTTTTGGCTACGGCTAGAAAGAAAGGTAAACTATATATTTTTAATTAGTTATATTTAGAGAAAGATTATTTAATTTATATAAACTTAAGATTTTATCTAATGCCTATTTATTAATTATTAACTTATTTTTATGGAAAATTATTGATTTATAAATTTTTCATTTAAGTGATAAGTTATTAAATAGTTGTTTATAAATTAATAATAATGAGAGAGAGAGAGAGAGAGAGAGAGAGAGAGAGAGAGAGATTATTATAAAATTGAATTCTAATTAGTAAGTATTAACTAATTAATTATAGAGAATAAGAGAAATTATTAATTTCAAAATCTTTATATAGGTGTTAAGCCGACGAAAACAAAGTGAAAATTAAGGTGGATTGTCAAAACTATTTAAATCTATGTGAGTACTCATGTTCATATTTTATAGTAATAATGTTAATTTATTTAATTTGATCTTATTAAATTAATTGATATTGATTAGCTGATAATTATTGTAAAATTTTAACTTTTTTTTAATAGTCACAATCTCCAAAGTTACAATTCGCCACTAGATTTATTATTACTAAAATTACACTTAATATATTCAGTTTTAGATCTACTCAAACGAAAGTCTTTAGACTCTAGGGTTGGCCTCCATAATTCAAGTTTACCTTTTATGGAGTGATGGTGAAATAGATTGAGATATTATTAGTAGAATTCAAGTTGGATAGTTGAAGTGGAGGAATGCATCGGGTTTGTTATGTGATAGAAAAGTCCCTCTCAAACTTAAGGGAAAATTCTATAAGATGGTAGTGAGACCTGCAATGTTTTATGGTGGAGAATGTTGACCACTATAAGAGCAACATAATATTAAGTTAAGTGTTGTAAAGATGATGATGCTCAAGTGTATGAGGGAGTGACTTAATTTACTTTTAAAGATATGATACAAAATGAGCATATACGTGAAAAGGTTGGAGTAGATCCAGTGGAAGATAGATTAGAGAGAGTTGCCTTAGATGATTGGTCACATAAAGCGGCGGCCTTCCGATGACCAGGTTAGAAAAGTAGATGTATTAGATTTGACTTATATTAAGAAAGTAGAGGTAGACCTAAAAAGATTTGATTAGAAAATATTATAAATGACATTTCATTATTAGATTTAGATGGGTATTTGACGTTAACATGAAAAAATGGAGAAAAATAATTCATGTAGTCGACCCAACATAGTGGGATAAAGGCTTGTTGTTGTTGTATTCTTTTTGAATATTCATATTGAATTTATTATTTTTTAGCATGATTATTCAACATAATAAAAAGTTTTGAATGATAAATGAATGAAATTACTATATAGAAATGCTTGTATATGCATATTGATTGATCGTGCACATTCCCTTATAAAATTGATTGGGAACACAATTTACGTGTACATGCAAATGGAAAAGGTTGTGAAAAGAAAAAAAAGAAAAAGAAAATGAGTACATTTATTGGTAGATGATATCTCTTGTGACGCTTGTATTAGTTATGAGAAATGATAAATATATGAAATATGCATAATATTAATGAACATGTTTAAAATATTTAAATAGAATTACTTTTTATTTTGAAGTGAACATGCATATTATTTCAAAGACCTTGTGCTACTGTAATTTAGAAATATGATTTACTCACTAAGTAATTTTTTGACTCACCTTTCTATTTGCAATAACATTCATAGGTATTATTTGATTAACTTAAAATGAGTAGAAGAGAAGAGAATGTGCGTCATAGATGTGTCGCTCCAAGATAAATGTATTTATAGTATTTGATTTTAAAATTTTGAGATTTTAGTGGTTTTTTCTGTGCATAGAAAATTGTTAGTTAGTAATTAAAAAAAATTAATCAATTGTCCAACTTTATGTTCTTGTCTTGTTAATTTGAGGCTCTGGGTCGGGTCGCGACAATATAGGAATTAGAAACTTGTAAAAAATATATTTGGGACCTTCCAAACTCCAATTTCAATAAACTTGTATTCAAATTAAATGTCTCTAGGAGATGTACCCAATAACACCAAAATTGGTCCAGTCTAAGCCCAAATGAGCCCAAATCAAGGGATCAAAGCATATTTAAAGCTTAAAATCATTAATTGGATAATCAAATGATGTTCAAATATAACATGATTATAGTCGAATCGAACAGCTCAATGAGACAAATCCAACAAGTATAAGATCACTTAATTATGATATTATTAAGACACTTAAATATTTGACAAACACTCCATGATCGAGGTAATCCGTATGGACTGTCCGATGAAGCACTACGAATTTTCCCCAGATCTTCACCATATTCATTTGTGAGACATGTTACTCTCAAAATATATAAATAAACTCACAATCTTTACATGAAAGAGGAGTTTTTAGAGGCTTAGATCATGAGCTAGAGACTCAAGAGAACTCTATGACTTGAAGCATTCTGAAACTCCACCCCTGCACCACCTTCGACAAATCCTCGCCACCATGATACAGCTACTGGAACTTTACCCGACCATCATCGTTAGACCTTTGTTCGGTAGACATCATCGAGCCTTCATCTGTCCTCCTTCGCCAGTTGACTACTATCCCTCAGGCCACTGTTGCCATTCGAATACAATCCCTTCAATTTCATTCACCTACTGACTATGATCCCTCCGATCTCCATCGCCCGTCGACTACGATCTCTCCAACCTCCTTTTCCTGCCGACTTGGAACCCTCAGACCACGATGCTCTATATGATATATATTTGCTATATTGAGCCAAGGTCTTCTTCTGTGGAAGAGTATTATTTGCAATCGACTACAAATACTAGTAGAATCATTTTAACTAGTCATGCTTCATAATTTTTTCTCTTTGTGTGTGTGCTAGATCTTCGTACCAAGCCAGGACGCTAAATCTTATATCTTTCTATTGCTGCGAATGTTCCTGCTTGCAACAATTATGATATTTTGAAAAAGTAAAGCTGGTGATGATTTTAATCAACTATTATCTTATTTTCTCAATAAAAAAGTATCATTTAATAATTCTCATATTCTAACACCCCCAATAAAATAAGATGACACAAAGGGAAAATCACTATCTTTTGAAAGTCATTGGGACTTTTTTTTTTCAAAATCAAAATTTCAAAAGAGACTGGTGAAAAATTTTCATAAATATCATATATATGAATCTAAAATGAGAAAATAGAATAAAATTTTGAGTGGATTAATACAACTTTTAAAGAAGTTTAGAAGGATCCACAAACATGATTTGATAGCTCTTTAGGATAAAATAAGGTGTGTAGATCGAGAAAAAACACTATGTGGTCTTAAATAAACCCCAAAATGTATGATTTTACAAATTTAGAAAAATCATGAATGTAAAAGGATGATAAAAAATTATCCATTAGTAAAATATGAAAGTAATATAGGATTTAGGTTGATTAAGAAGATGTTTACGTGGATCCACCGCCAAAATTTGACAACTCTTTAGTAAAAAAATAAGGTATGTAGATTGAGAAAGGACTTTTAGGCTTAGTTTAGAAAATTTTCTTATTATTTTTTAAAGCAGTTTTTTAGTATAATTTTTATTTTAAATTAAAATTTTTTGTATTAAAAAACTGCTTTAAGAACTAGTAAGAAACCCATCCCAAATGAAGCCTTAATAGAAATATTAAAAAAAAATTATTTACATCAACAACCACGTTTCAATAACTCTTTAGTAGAAAAGCAGATGCGTAGATTGAGAAATATATTATATGATATTAAATAATTCTTGAGAGCATAATTTTGTAGAATTATAAAAGTATAAAAGAGTTGTCTATTACTAAAATGAGAAAAAAGTATATGATTTAGAATGGAAAATAATTTATTTTTAAATAAAAGTGAATGACACTCATACAATTTGATTAGTCAATCAATAAAAATAATGTCTAAATAATTTCTATATAAATTATTATTTTTAAATAATATAGAATTACTGTAAAGTTGGACCCAAGGGGTTTTCCTTCTCCATAAATCCCAGCTAACCTTAAACAGGCCTCACGCATTCAGCTCCACTTGCAGCGAAATTGCGGAAGAAACGATGAGGGCTTCGATTTGCTTCCTCCTCGGCAATTTTCTCGTTTTAGCCATCGTGCTCCCTCCTGTGGCCGCCGATGGGGCTTCAGTCGAGTACTGCGGTAAGTGCTTTCTAACTCTTACTCCATCAATTTAATGATAATTTTTTTTTTGATAATTTCAGGCGTAGATTAGGGAAAATTGGGGGCTTTTGGTTTTTTATCGGGTGCATTAACTTGGATCGTGTTTTTTACGATATTTCAGACGCTGATAAAGAGTCAATATTGAAATATCTAGAGGCATTTCAGCTGCAATGTTTAAATTTTCATCTTTTTTCTGTTTTATAAGCAACAATAGCATTTCTTGCGTTAGATCGGAAGATAAATCTATCCTTCTCGATAAAAAGAACAGATTTGGCGATAATTTTTGCAACGTCGTTACGATATTCCTGTTAGGTTTACGAGGTTTCAGAACATCTTTGTTTGCTTTTCGTTTTCATCGTTGTGCAATTAAGAGCGATGAATTAACTGCAGATAAGAAGGCTGATTATGCTGTGAAGGTTAGCGGAGTGGATATTGATCCTTACCCAGTTGCTCGAGGCAAGGAGGCTACGTTTAGCATATCGGCTAGCACTGGTAAACTCTAGGCTATTTTGACTTTCTGATTAATTTTATTTGTTGCCTATTTTTTACTTTACTAAGAAAATTTGTTTATATTTCTTGTATTTGCTTTCTTGAATTTGTATTGCACTTGGTCTTGCTGCAACTAGTTTGTCTCAGATTTTTTTTTAGATAAGGTTTAGCATTGGAAAATTTTGAATATGGTACCTAGCTTAGAAAAAAATCCAAAATATGATCTAACTTTCTATCGATCCATAGTTAACGGGTGAGACCATGATAATAATTTGTGTTCCTTTGTCCATTTATACGTGAAAAAGGTTGGAGTAGCTCCAATGGAAGATAAGATTAGAGGGCAAATTATTGGGTCAGGTGACCGAACGCAGAGATAGGTTCGGATAATAATAAAATATTATTTTAAAATTAGCGCAACTAAAGCGCAACTAAAGCGCAACCAAAGCGCAACTAAAGCGCAACCAAAGCGCAACCAAAGCGCAACTAAAGCGCAAGTCAAAAAGCGCAACTAAAGCGCAACCAAAGCGCAACTAAAGCGCAACCAAAGCGCAACTAAAGCGCAAGTCAAAAAGCGCAACTAAAGCGCAAGGTGACGCGGCAAATTTTTATTGGCTGTCCGAACTTATCTTTTGGCTCCGGTCACCTGACCCAATAATTTGCCAGATTAGAGAGAGTTGCCTTAGATGGTTTGGTCACGTTAAACGGAGGCCTTTCGATGACTCTGTTAGGAAAGTTGAGGTATTAGATTTGACTTATGCTAAGAAAGGTAGAGGTAGACCTAAAAAGACTTGGTTATAAAATATTAGAAATGATCTTTCTTTATTAGATTTAAATGAGAATTTGACTTTTAACCAGACACAATGGCGAAAAAGGATTCACGTAGCCAACCCCACATAGTGGGACAAAAGCTTGTTGTTTTTGTTGTTGTTGTTGTCCATTTATATTGGGTTCCTCTTACTAAGAAATTGTGTTGTGAAATCAAACTTAGGAGTTAGATCTAAAAAGGAAGCTACCGCAACATTATTTTTATGGATGCAGACAATTTGATGTAACATCATTTTATGGCGCCCACTAATGATCTTGGACCATCTATTGCACTAATTTTTCTGAACAGGCCAAAATTTTGCCAATAATTGAGTGTGATTTACGGGACGGAGTTGAATTTATCAAAAATAACATTATCAATTATGTAATATATGCCAGGCAATTACTTTTCCAAAGTCTAAGCAATGATGATTTTCTAAGACTGATTAATATCTTTGATACGAGCCTTTTGTGCCTATTTTGACATGCTAAATATGTTTTCTCTCAGGTAAGGGCATATCTAATGGGAAACTAGTGGTCGATGTCAAATACTTCTTCTTTCATGTTTATCAGGAAACTCATGACCTTTGTAAAGAGACATCCTGCCCTGTGTCATCTGGTGATTTTGTGCTATCCCATCAGCAGACTTTGCCAGGATACACTCCGCCAGTGAGTTGCACTTGTTATCATTTTTCATTCCTGCAATTTATTTATCTTTATTTACCAAGATAATTTTGAGTGAAATCATAATTTGTGAATATATGCATATTTCTTTCTTGCTAAGATCTAAAGTAAAAGATTGAAGGAGATTTTATATTAAATTTTTTAAAGATGTGGTGGCTTTCCAATTTATTTGAACTTTACATACTGGTTTTATGAACTTAGTATTGAATGCTTAATGTGCAGTTTTACAAGCATATATGATAAGTTTGCTAATTTGGATGGAAAATTTATGCTCAGCAGTTAGTAGCATCAGGGTTTATCTGTATACTAAATTCATTTTGGGAGTCAACATTTATTCTTGTTCCCAATCAATTTCTATTTGCTTATCACAATATTTTATAGTTTCTCTCTATTTAACTATTTAACTCTGTATCCTGTTTATATTCTCTGTCGGACCCTTTCGTTTAACAAATATTTGTTACCTTAACTCTCTTGCTTATGTATCAGTTATAATCTCGTGTATATTTCTATTTGACTGCATGAAATTTATATCCTAGAAGTATATTTCAATACTTAAAAGTGAATTATACATGCCTTGCATATTATTGGCATCTCTTTCGCTAATTCTTATTAGTGGGTAGCTTTATGCTGTGTAGAATTATCAACCCAAATAACAAAAGAAATGAAACTCGATCATTCTAGGCATCATATGTGACAAATTATGACACTAAGTAATTTTCTTGCCTTGGTATCATTCTAACATCTTTTAAAATACATAATCATATATTAGTTTTTAAATACTAGTTCTGTAATGAGCATATGCTATAGTAGATTAATATCCTCCTTTAATCAACAGCTATAATTTAATTGTGAAGATCTAAATAATATTATTTATGTAAAAGCAGTTGAAAAGTTATCAACTAATACTAAATTTAGGCGAGGTGAGTGGGCCAATTTGCTTAACATATATAATTTTTCTTTCACAATAATTTTATAATTCAGTACAAGCGCAAGTGGATTATTATATATTTACTTTTTTGTAACTCACATGACATGAGCATTATGATTTTATGTTCAAAATCAAATTCATTGAAAAATAACATTAATAATTTATGAAACAAATTTTCCAACATTACACTTGCAGGGTTCTTACACACTCCAGATGAAACTTCTTGGTGAAGATAACAAAGAGTTGACATGCATTACCTTTGGTTTTAGCATTGGCTTTATCTCATCTGTTGCTGATAGCTGAAACCAGCCAGAAAGAGCATGAAGCATGAGCAAAGATACAATGTGAGAATATGTAATAAGTACGTTTGAGGATCCGTTTACCCTTTTGTTTATGTCCTAGTTTGTGTGCTTGAACATGTTGGTCATTAATACATGAACACTTTCTATATGGCTTGGTGTAAAAAACTTATGCTTGTATGCTATCCTTAAAATGCTTGTATTTCTTACAATTAGTGCACTTTGAAACTTCGTTACATAAATGAAAAATATCTTGTCCAACCCATAGCTAAATAATCTTGATGTCTAAGAGAGATAGAGATAGAGTCAGAGTCAGAGGTGTAGAGATAAGGCTTCAACAACTTTTTTTTTTTCTGCAACTCATCAATATTATTATTATTATTTTCTGTGAATTGGGTAGTATACTATTGCTCTATATAAATTGATTGCTATTGTTATTTTCATTTAACAGTTCATTGTAGGGCTATTTTGTTTCACAAATGTTTAAATGTGGTGGCTTTTGGTCTCCACCGTCTTTACTTGTTTTCTTTAAGGAACTAAAATTGGTTTCGAGTTTTGTGAATTCGATTTGCTCCAATTTGTGATTAAATTCTCTCATAGTCCTCAAAACAATGATATCAAAGAAAATTAAATGAAAATTTATGTGATTCAGGCCCATAATGACCTACATGGAATTTTAGAGGAATGTTTTAAAATTTAATTTTTATTTTGGTTTCTATACTACAATCAAAGTTTTGGTTTTAGATAGGTTTGTCAATTTTTGATGTTAAGTTTCCATAGTTAATTTTTTAATAAGTACTATCATGTGTTAGAAATTTGTGATGGTAGATAATATTAAATGTTTTAGGGATGTATAAAGGTCTTGCATGCACAATTAGCCGGAGAGCATCACATAAGAGGTGATATTTTGATGTGAAAACTTTAGAAATGAGAAAAATCACATGGCTTTGCATAGTTGAAAGGATTTCTATATTGTAAATCAAATATTAGGTCGGGGACATTCCCTGTAAACGAAGAAGTGTTAATAAAATCTAGCGGATATGAAATATGAAATACTTCTCTTGTTGAGATGTTAGGAGAAGCCTTGACGTATTAGAGCTATCATCAAGCGAATGTGGATGATTGTTTAAGCTAGTGTCCTTGTAGTAGATGAGATTAGATGATTGGGAAAATAACTGTCATATATTGATGATTGATAGACATTAGATGTCAGTTATTGGTAGATATTGGGTGATAGTATGTGGTTTGCCTAGTCATTCTCTTTATATGATGAGAGATTGATGACTGCGATGACCGCCAAGGTGGGTGTTGAATGTTGATGGTTGGAAATGGTTTGCTTAGTCAGTTCATGGATGACACGAGAATTTTAATGTGAAAACTTTAGGAATGAGAAAACCACAAGTCTTATCTTAGTGGAAAGGATCTTTTTATTGTATATCAAATATTAGATAAGGCACCTTTCCCCGTAATTGAATAAGCATTAATATAATTTAGCATATATGAAATGTAAAAGAGATCTCTTGTTGTGATAGTAGGAGAAGCCTTGATGTATCAAAGTTATCATCAAGCAAAGGTGGATGATTGTTTTGACCAGTCTCGTTATAGTAGGGGAGATTAGACGATTGCAAAAATGGTTGATGGACATTAGATCTCAGTTATTGGTAGACATTAGGTGATATTATGTGGTTTGCTTAGTCATTCTCCTTATAAGATGGGAGATTGATGAGCACTAAGGCAGTTGTCGGAAGTTGATGGCTAATATATGTCGAGCATCAATAGGCATTAAACATCATTCGACTATGAAGTTTGGATGTTTGGGGATGGTTAATGATATGCTCAGTAGTTTTACTTGTATGTGGGGAAACTAGTGAATAAGAAGCTTGAAGTCGAATGATAGTGGCTACCAATACTGGATTTTTATAGACGTCAGATTATGGTTGATTGGGAACATCATACCTTGAGTGATGGCTAATGGTTCGCTCAATCTTCCTCATCATTAGTAAGAATAATGGCTAGAAGCCATACGTTAATGGTTGACATATTTGTTCGATGACTATATATCAACTATGAGTTTGATGATTGGTGCCTGATCAGTTGACCTCCTTATTAAAAAGAAGACTGACAACATGGAGGGATTTAGATGTTTGTGACTGAAAACATCAGACATTGGCAAACACCAAATGAAGATAGATTAGGAATATTAGGAGCATGGCAATGTTTGTTATTTTGCTTTTTTGCTCAATCATGCTTCCTGTAGAGGAGCTCCGAGGAGGAGATTAATTACCAAGAGGTGGGTGCCAAACGTCGACAATTAGCATATATCAAACATTGACAAGCATCAGATGATGGCTGATTGAGAATTTGTACATTGGGCTATGACCAGTTGTATGCTCGTTCATTCTCCTTATACCAAGAGAGACTAACAACCAAGAAGGTGGATGCCATGTGTTGGACTTCGAAGTTTGGCAGATGCAAATCATTAGTAGACGTCAAACATTTGACAACTGTTAATGATTTGCTTGATCATTTGGTAGGTTTAAATATTGGGAGACGATTGGTGATATACTTAATCAATTTTTCTTATAAAAGGGAAAATTAGTGATGAGGAAGGCATAAATCATATTTTGGTGGCTACTAGATGGTTGACACTAGCATATATTAGATGATGGTAATTGAGACCGTTGAACATCGAGCGATGGCCTATGAGTTGCTTGGTCATTGACACAATTTAAAAGGGTTACATGTTTAATTTTTTACTTTAAAAATGACTTTATCCATATAATAATAATATTCTGAAAGCCTTCTTTGGTGGCCATTCAAGTCCGACTATGATAGTTCTTAGGCCTCGTTTGGTAGCAGGAGGAGTTTTGATGAGAAACGGTGGTTCCAAAACTGCCTTTCACCAACGGAGAAGCAAAAATAGAAAGCTTCACAAATCGGCACGATAATGGAGGTTTGAAACAAACAGTTTTGTAAAAGGTATGCATCCAAACAACAACCGATATTCTTTTTTCACATTTTAGAACGGAAATGGCACTAATTAAGTCCAACCAAATCAGTCTTCTAGTTGGAGCAGCTGGGAGTATATCATTTGCGCTACCATTTTCCCATAAGAGGCAACAAAACTTGAGTGACTATTGCTCTTTAGTTTTGGAGGTAATTTACTGCTTTTGCATTATTGTCCATTTCCGACTTCCTTGCAAGCTCTTGAAGTTCTAGTGGCATAGAGAAAGAAAAAATTCAGAAGGGCAACCCACAGTTCTTAAGATCCAGAATTGTAAAATTTCTTAGGCAGTTGTAACGAAAAAGTCCATTGGCGGGAAGATTTTTAGTAGTTGTAATTGAGGGGAAACCACTCTATTGAACTCCTGCTGATCATTTCACAGGGTTCTCTTTTTATCCTTCGTGTTATTGTCTCTTTTTTTTTATGAGAAATTATCAAATACTTATAAAATAACTTTTAAATATTTAATTAAATAATTTGTAATTAAATATATACTTATTTTAAAATAATAATTAAATGATTTTCAATATACCTATTAATCAAATACAAGTAAATAGATAATTGTCACTATAATTAATAATTAAATATATAGTTAAAATTTTTAATGATCAAGCTATATTTTACTTGTATTATTTATAATTGTAATTTTTTGATAGACTTCGGCTTCGTTTTGGCTAGATTTAGCGTAAATCCGACTTAGGCTTCGTTTGTTTTTTTAGTGCTTTTGTAAAAGACAGTTTTAAAAAACATTAGTTAAGAAAATGGAGTTTTCTAACGGAGAAGCACATATAAAAAGCTTTCTCAAAACTGCAGAAAAATGAAAAAAAGGAGTTATTGGGAACGTGATTTGACGAACCAAACAACACAAAAAAATCCTCCGTTTCCGAAAACGGAGAATGCAAAAAAACGCTCAAACAAACAAAGCCTTCATATTCATGTACTATTGGTCAATTTATAGAGCTTGAACGTGAACTCATATAAATGACGGTAGATAACGGTTAAAAAGTTTTTAGATTTATATATCGCCGTCATTCCCAGCGAGATAAGTGGCTGCAGCACATTCGCGTCAATTATCCTCCTCCTTGTTGGGTCTCGAGTCCCACCTCGAATCAATCTCCATTAGTTTCCAAACCCACGGGCTTATTTGACCTCTACAAATAGAAGAAAGGAGATAGCTTTAGAAGGGAAAATTATTCTATACGAACTTTAATATAATGCCGATATGAGTATTTATAGAATTTGGCACGTATTTTTTCAAATCTTCACGTGGCCTGATGACCCGATTGGTGTAGACAAAAAAAATTAAGTTTTATTAAAAAGTCCCATAATATCTAGGGTATAGGGTTTTGGTGGACTGTTTTTGCTACCTGAGATAGGATTTCTCCTCGGAAGAAAGTTAAGAAAGAAAAGAGAGAAATAGGCTATGAAGATGAAAACTGGTTTGGAGGATGTCATATTCTCTGAGGAAATGAAAGGATTTATGCAAAACATTTAGGAAGACTCACTGCAGCAAGCAATGGGAGAAAAATCAATGATTTTATTGGTAAATTTCAAACTCCAAAGAGGTTTTACTTTTTTTATTTATAAATATAGAGTTTTTAATTGCTTAGGATGTATCGTTCAAATCTTTATTGCTCATCCAAAGTTCTATTTCTTTGCACAAGCTTAGATTCAAGTTTCGATTATGTGTACATGTTTAGTTAAAACTTATATTACAGTGTAATATTGCTGTGCATTATTACTATGTATTTTTAGGGTGCACCGTTGCTATGTACCACTGTTGTATACTATTGTCTATCGCTTCTATGTATCGTTGTTGTGTACCACTGTGACTTTTGTATACTGCCATGCTTATATTAATTTGATTTAATACGTTTTTCTTGTGTATTGGGTGTTTATAATTCTGAGAAGGAAGCATATGATATATACTTCCATTATGCTCATAATGTTTGTTTTAGTTTTCGCAAAAAAAACCACAGTTATTGGCCTAATTCAAGTTAAATAAGATTTAAGGACTTTTTCTTTTCAAAAGTTGGCTTTAAGAAGGGTATTGACTTAAATTCCCAATTAAAATATCAAAAATTAAATGCCAGAGTGGGATGTCTCGCTATGATTAGATTTTTAGTGGATGAAGATGGAGTTTGGACGATGCAAAAATATATAGAGAGTCACAATCACGAATCAGCTAGGTCGGAAGATCAACATATGCTTTGATCATGTAGGAATATTAATGATGGGAAGGCATCAGTTCTTAAATCAATGACAAAATCTGGGATAAGAATCGTTGATGCATTTACCTACTCAACCGATGAAGTTGGAGGTTTAAAAAATATTGGATTATCTAAGAGGGTTGCATATAACAACATTCAGAAAGAGAAAAAAAGCGAATATTGAGTATGGGGACACCAATTCCCTAATTCAACTATTTAAAGATCAACAAGTTAATGACAACATGTTTGCATGAGATGTCCAAACTGATGAAGATGATAGTTTTTTTTTTTTGTTGATGGGTTTGGGAGAATAGATTTTGACTACTTTAGAGATGTGATTATTTTTTATACTAGTTATAGAATTAATAAATATAATTTAGTTTACACACTAGTTGTTGGAGTTAATAATTTTTGGTAAAATATTTTGTTAGAGGTAGCCTTTCTATTGGAGGAGATAATTGAATCATTTATGTGATTGTTTAGAATATTTATACAAATAATGGGTGATAATCATCCCATAATAATATTTACTGATCAGGACCAGCTAATGGCTAGGACAATAGAAATTGTATTACCTTAGACTTGCCATGGGCTGTGCAAATGACACATCAACAAGAAGGCTTTTATCCAAGGTGCGGTGCTTCAATAACAACATCAAAGTTAGAGTCCTTTTTATGTGTTTAAGCAAGTGTGATTCTGAGTATTTTGAGAAAATTTAGTGCATCCACAATCATGATTGGTTGAAGGAGCTTTATAGGATCAAAAATAAGTAGTCAACAATATTCAATAAGAATTATTTTAATATTGGCATTCTTTCAACATAGTATAACGAGTTCACTAATAATGTGTGCCATGACATTTTAAAGCCAATATATTCTATAATTGATTATTTTTAGGCTTAAAAATGGTGATGATGACTTGGCGTCAGAATGAATACGATGAAGATTTTAGACGTAGTCAGTTCGAAATAGTACCTATGATAAAACTAGACCAGTACTAAAGCAAGTTGCCTAATTTTATTCAAAAAAATTATATTCATTTTTTTAAGAAGAAATTTTTGAGGGTGTGGGTGGAATGTGTATAGATTATTCCTCAAATAGCTCATCAACATTTTTCGTCAAAGCATCAAGAAGGTTGATCAATCGAATCAATAGACTGTTCATTTTGATGCAAAATAGGGTACCATTCAATAGCAGCCTACGCGTTGATATCAAATAAGAGTTATAAGTCCTTAAAAGATTTCCAAGACCTCTAGAAATACAACAATTGAATGAAAACCAATGGGCCACGAGAACCAACTAAATACACAATGCAAACCAAAACAAAGCCTAAAGGAAAAACAACTACAAGAGCCGTAGAGCGTTCAGCATCAGATCCACCAAAAGGCTCCATCTGCAGCAACAACAACACCAAAATAGTGCCAAAACCACATGCATAAAATCCCACAAGCAAAAGCAGAGCTCAACGAATGGTCTCCATGAAGAACAGCCATAATGCCCGAGACAAAAGGGAATAAATACATGTAAGGACAAGCAAAACCAAAGAGCAATAGAGGAAACCCACATCCAAAGCCCACCACCAAACAAAGGTGCCAACAACAATGCCGCTAAGTCCACAAAGAAGAAAACACATAACTACCTTCTAGATTTTCTCCTATAACGCTTAATGCCACAATAAAGCGCTTTCTTTGTCACCTTACAAACATCTAACCCTTACAATTCCTTGAGAGAGTTTGGTGAGATTGGGAGTAGATTAGAGGATTTGAGCCTAGGTGAGATCGGGAGGAAGGTCTTCCATCGGCCGTTAGGCCACATGCCATATCTCTTAAATTTTATTTAACTGAGATCGGCCTGTGACCTGACGGTTGATGGAAGACCTTTCTTTTGATCTTATTTAGGCTCAAATCCCTTAATCTACCAAAAAAAAATTATTTAACTAACTTTTACTTTACTTCCTTACTTTATTTACCATTCTCTGTGGAGCCCATTCGATGATCATGTGCAGTGCTATACAGGTAAGATAAGTTCATTAAATTTAATTGACAAATATTAATTGAGTTTTAAGGATTTTGAGATCTTTGCATGAAAAAAGTAAATAAATAAAATTCAACTATGAAGAAAAGAAGATTGGAATAGAGAGTCAGCTTAGTCTATCAGTTTGAATTAGGAGAATTTTGATGGAAATTTGTCTGAGGATATTTTGCTTTTAATTGACTATGATAAATTTTCTGTTCACTAAATTTATTTAAATAATTATTATATTACAAATAAGTTTCTTGAATAGAAAATATTTTTATTTAAATTTATGTGAAAATATTTTTAAAAAGTTGATCCAAATTAATATATCCTAAAAATATTAGGATTTGGTTATTCCTACCAATATGAATTATAAATTTTTATATTTTAATCTTTAAATTTATTTTAAGTTGATGTAATATAATAATTGATTGATTAATTATGTGCTATATATTTTTAAATAAATTTAATAAATAGACAAATTTTTCTGATCAAATTTCCTGACAAAAATTGATTCAAATTTAAAATTTGAAAGAATTTTGATTTATTTTTAATCATAAACTTTACTAAAAAAATGATTAAATTAGCCAAACTTTAATAATTATATTTATAAACAATGTGATAAAGAAGTAAAAATTTATTTAGATCTAAATTATATCAGTGGTATCAGTATGTAATATTTTTCTTAAATAATCAAAATAACTTCTAAGTCATTATTGTCAAGTAAACTTAATGAACATAAGTGTCAATATTTGGAGCAATTATTAGGTCCTTTCACTGGATGTAGAGGAAGGTTCGGTTTTAGGCAAAAATAGGTCAAAAAGTGCAAATACCTAGTTTTTCAAAAAACTCGGTATTTTTTCAAAAATCTCGGTATTTGCACTTTTTTAGGCAAAACCGAACCTTCAGAAATGTTTGGACTCAGACCAACACCGGGTTTTCAGGGTGGGGCCATCCATGGGGAACAACATAATCCAAAACGAGAAACAGCCAAATCACCAAAACGAGCCATCCAGGTTGCCAACCAACCCTGGTCATCAACAGCGCTTGCAGCAGAATTGCTTCCTCATTGTCCATTCCGAATCGAACCGAACAACGCAACCAAAGCAACGAAAACCAGACAAAACACACAAGAAGAAAAAACACGTTTCAAATGGATGGCTTATATGGATTCCCTCGACCAAGGTTTATTTATTAGATATTTGAATGTCTTAATGATATCAGAATTCTACGATCTTGGGCTCGTTGATTCGTCTCGTCGAGCCGCACGATTCGACTATAAGCATGTTACTTTTGGAAACCATTTGATAATACAAATTATGGTTTGAGCCTTCCAAATGCGCTTCAAGTCATTGATTTGGACTCATTTGGGCTTGGATTGAGTCGAATTTAATGTAGTTGGGTTCGTATTTTTGAGACGTTTAGTTCAACTTTAAGTTTGTTGAAATCAAACTTCAGATGGTCTCCGATTTAATTTTTAAAGTTTTCAACTTGATTTCACCTCAAGATTCGTGCCCAATCAAGATAATTTTTTAATGATATATCATGTACACATTTTTTATTGCTTTCTAAATCAATTTTTTAGTTAAAGATTTTTTTTACTAAAAATTTACTTTAAAAACAGTATACAAGCTATTCCAAAAATAATCATAATCTAATTTTGATCATTTTACATATTATTATTCATTTTAAATATGCCGACCTATGCTTTCTCTTTCAGGGGAGCATAGTCCGCAGTGGAAAACAGTTAATATTTGTATCATATTTGTCAAAGTAAATTAATGAAACTGATTTAAATATTTATCTTTACAAAGGTCAATATCTAACCATGATTTTCATTTTTTTTTTCTCATAATCTTCTGTTTGGACTGTGTGAATCAATTCAGATCAGCGCTTTTTCGTGAATGGTCAGATTTTTCCTTGGCCTCTTTCGATGTTTCTTGCTTGAGTTCTGCAAGGCATCTAAAGCCATTGAAAAGGTTGAAATCAGACAAAACTCAATCTAGAATTCTGAAATTTATAATCTTGATACGGCATTACAAAATTAGCCTTGTCGGACACGGATCTCGAGGCAAAAAACTAGTTAGAAACTTCAAAAATTAATTCCGGGAGCACCCGAACTCCGATTTCAGCGAGCTTATATTCAAACTGAGCGTCTCGGAAATACGAACCCAACGACACCAAGATCAACCCAATCCGAGCCCAAATGAGTCCGAATCAAGGACCCGAAGCGCTGTTGGAAGGTTCAAACCGCAATTTGAGTTATCAAACGGTCTTCGATTTTAACGAGCTTATACTCGAATCAAACGGCTCGACGAGACGAATCCAACGAACCCAAGATCGCTGAATTCCTACATCATTAAGGCCTCCAAATGTCCAACGAATGGTGCACGATCGAAGGGTTCAATATCGGCCGTCCATTCAAACCACTCCCTATTCGCCCATGATCTCACACCTATTTACAAGCTATGACACTCCAGAAAAACTATAAATAGTGCCCTCATTCTACACAAAGGGGACTCAAGTGAAGAGAGAGAAGGAGAAGAGAAGGAGGAGAAGGAAGAAGCTCCTCCTCGACCACCGCCGGAGCTCTTCCTGCTGCCTCAAAACGCAGGGAATTTGCTCTAACTTATGTTTATTAATAAGGTCAGTTAAACGTAAAGAACGTGCATTGAATTGTCTGACCAAACCATTTAAACTTATTTGTTGAGATAAATCTTTTGAATCGATGTCATTATACGAATGATGATTATTGTTTATAGTATCAAAATCATTAGTGCCCATTAAGACATAAAAATTTATTAGGGCAATGGTGTTGAGGGCTAAATTTTGAATCACAACTAAAGCAAAGACCTTTCTCGCGACAAAATTGAATTTCCGAAGGAGAGTGCTCGCGGATGGGCAGATTTGGGAGTTTTGAGGAGGAATTTGGTGAGGAAGTGTGGGTAGATGGTTGGCCTATAGGCATGGAGGGGTGGCTAGGTTTGTTTGAGATGAGAGGTGGAAATGATTTCAGCCAGTGTGAAGAAGGAAGGACAAGAAAATCTTGAAATTTGGATTCGTGACGACAAGCTAAATCTATGTCATCTAAAAGAATAATGAGTTTGGCTAATAAAAGTTCTCTACACAATTCTTGTTTGAGACTAGAAATGAAATAACTGATAAGAGTAGATTCGAAAAATTTTGGAATTTTAAATTCAAGAATTTTCAAAGCTGTTTGGTACTCAAGAACAGATGGTTGCCGAGTTAATTTAGATAAATTTCCATGTTAGTCTTCAAAGGAAGATACGCCAAAACGTTTTTGTAATGATATCATGAATTCGGGCCAAGAAGAAGCTTATCCTTTCATGCAAATCCATTGATAAAATGTAGCTGCGGATCCTTCACGATGAAATAAAACAATTCTAACACAATGGTAAACTAGAGTATTATGAAAATCAAAATATTCTTGTGCTTTAAAGATTCAAGTTTTCACATCGGATCTATTAGTAAGTTCAATTTTCAGAACTCGTGACGAGATAAAACTTGATTGTGAGGAGTTTGTCTTGAATGATATCAATTTGGAGAACATAATGCAGCAAGTGGATCAGAACAATGCCAACTCTTTCTTCCTTGTTTATTTTCATCTTTAATATAATCATTTCATTATTGAAAATTTTCCTAATTTTTTTTTTCTTTAGCACATATAGATTACAATGAATTTGTAGCACTGATTCAGAGTTATGGTCAAAGGGAGGATTTGAGCTTTGATCAGATAGAATAACAGTGTCGTTTTTTTTCCTGAACTCATCCTTTTTGAATTCCTTAATGTTTCCTTGCACTGTTTTGAAACCTATTGTGATATTTTTAAGTGTAACTTAGGCTTTGTTTGGCATAACTTTTTACTGTTTTTTAAAGTAATTTTTTAGTATAAAAAATTTAATTTTTGTATTAAAAAGCTGCTTTAAAAAACAGAAAGAAAGTCGTCCCAAACGAAACCTTAGCATACAATATGCAACCTGAATACAAACAATTAAGCCTGATGGTGTTTGGATACAGAATTAAAAAGGTATTTTACTGCACAAAGATTCTCTTATTGTTGGTTAGTGCTCTGTGCCTGCATGTATTGAAGAGAATTTCACTTTTATTTTTTATTTTCATAATCTATATGTCCAATCCTTCTTTTAATTTATCTGGAACCAGATGTGTCTTAAGAGATTATTTTCATTTTTTCCGCATTATTCTATGAAAAAAAAAACTCTCTTAGGTTGGAAATTTTATTGGGTCTGGTGTCCTGACGTAGCTCTACGTTCAGACACCAATAAAATGGTGCCACGTAGCGGCCACATTATCGCGGGCCCGGCCCGCCGAAAAGTGGGTATATAGCACGTGCATTTTTTGAAAGATGACAGCCCGACTATCCAACACTAAAAAAAGATAGGTATCGCTAGGTACATGCTCGCTCGGTACCACTAGATATCGCCAGGTACATGCTCAGTACCGAGCAGGTACATGCTTGGTACTGCTAGGTATCGCTAGGTACATGCTCGATACCTCTAGGTATCACTAGGTTAGCGATAACATGTTAGGTACCGCTTAGTACATGCTTGGTACCGCTAGGTACATGCTCGGTACCGAGCATGTACATGCTCGGTACCACTCAATACATTCTCGATACTGCTAGGTATCGCTAGGTATATGCTCAGTACCGCTAGGTATCACTAGGTATTGAGCATACACTAAGCGGTCCGAGCAGCACGATTTCTTTAAACCATAAATCATGTATAACGTCTAATGAATAATCCTCCAACAGGTTGTAAGACTTTTAAAGAAGGCGGGGGTTTTAACTTTTCGCGCCCAATTCATATATACGACATCGGGCCGACCCCAAATAGTTAAAACAGGTGCAAAATCTACAAAATACAACGGGTTTGGGTCGGGTCATCGGGCCGCTACGTGGCGCCGTTATACTGGCGTCTGAACGTAGAGCTACGTCAGGACACCGAACCCAATAAAAATTCCTTAGGTTGATTTGCACGATATACTCATCCAAACTAGAGCAAAATAGTCAAAATGCAATAACCATCAAATGCATAAATATTCTATCAATATTTTTCTCAAATGATGATTCGAGTACAATTAAGAATATTTGTGATTTTAAGAAGTATTTTAAGAGTCAAAGAAGTTAAGTGTGTTGTCCATAATATTATAATATTTATATTATATTAAGGATCTTTAATAGTAGCATACAACAACATCAATATCTAGATTTTATCTCATTTTGTAGGGTTAATACATAAACCATGATACTCCATTGTGTACTATAATTATAATCAAATTCTCATTTCTAATACTTTCAAATCATATTTTTCTAGGTCTATCTCTACCTTTCTTATCATTGGCTAGCTCTAATACATCTACTCTCCTAACTGGGTCATCGAAAGAACGTCTTATATGACTAATCTTACTTGCCATTGGAACTACTCCAATCTTTTCACATACATACTCGTCTTGCATTCTTTCTCTAAGAGTATGAAGGAGATTTATTATTTCTTTGATTTACGCGGGTTAATATACTGTATGTGTGCTATTCTTATATTCGTATACACTAAGACGTTGCTTCCACTTATATTTACTTTCTATTTAGTTTATATTCTTATTGCTTGCCAAGTTAGTTGTTTGAAGTTTTCAATTGTATCTGTGGAACTGTTCTTGCTTCTTTTATTGAGCTTTTATTATTGGAAGCAACTGAGTTAGAAGGTGAGACATAATTAGTTGCTTTTAACCTCTTCTCTCAGACTACTTCTTCTTCTTCTTCTTATCCTCTATCCCTCTTCTTCTCTATTCTGTTTGGCTTATTCTCACTTTCCCTGTTCTTTGTCTTTCTCTCTGCAGGTACTGTTTCATATATTCTCTAGTTTCTTTAATTGTTTCTCTTTGTCCTTGTGTGTTAATTCTTTATTGTTATTTTTTATTTTGATTTATTTTATATATTGTCTTTTCGTGGTTTTGATTTTTTAATGTTTTTAAAATAATTTTTTAGTATAAAAATTAACATTTTTGGATTAAAATGCTTTATTAATTATATACTAATTTTAGATGTTGTTCCTCCTATATATCTTAGCATAAAAAAACAATAAGCCTGATGGTGTTTGGATGACAGAATTAAAAAAGGAATTATATGAGGCACAAAGATATTCATACTGTTGGTTAGTAGTTCTGTGCCTGAACATGTATTGAAGAGAATTACTTTTTATATTTTATTTTCATAATCTATAATGTCAATGCCTTGTATTTAATTTGCTGGAACCAGATGTGTCTTAAGAGATTATTATATTCCATTTTTTTTCCGCATTATTCTATGAAAAAAAATAAAAAAAGCTCTTACTAGGTTGATATGCACCTATGATTACTCATAAACCGCAAACAAGAGCAAGAATAGCTCAAAAGATGACATCAAATGCATAAAATAATTTTAATACATATTATTTTCTCAAATGATGAAATTCGAAAGTATATTATGAATATTTGTGATTTTAAGAGTATTTTTAGATCAAAGAAGTTAAGTGTGTTGTCCATAATAATTATAATATTATATATTTATCAATTAGGATCTTTAATATGCAATCAACAACATCAATATCTAGATATTTATCATATTTTTGTAGGGTTATTACTAAACCAATATATAGATATATAATATATATATATATGACTTCAATCATAATATTTTAGGTCTACTCTACCATATTCTTGTACATTGAAGCTTAGCTCTAAATACTCTCTCTCCTAACTGGGCATCATCGAGACGTCTTATATGACTATCTTACTTGCCCATATATCGGAACTACTACCAATCTTATTCAGCATACATACTCGTAGAATATTACTCTAGATAATAACACTCATAGAACAAGAAAAAAAACAACAAAACAGAAGCATATCATCCTCTGAAACTTGTTTCTGCTTTGCTTTTAATGACCAATATTCAGTCTATAAGTATATAGATATAGGCCATGTTATAAAAAGAAGTTTTATCTTAGATTTAGAGCAGTTTTTCATAACAACTAGACGAGAAGGAGGCATGGCTGGAGCCAAACAACAATTGTTGTTTTTTTTTATATTAATTTTAATATATATATATAGATAAGTTTATATGATATTATATACAAAATTAAATCCCTAAAACAAATATATTATATCTTCGTTTATGCTCCCGTACGTCTGCCGCAAGCATCTCTTCAGTGTGCAGTGTGCTCTCTCTAGGATGTGTTGCAACAACGAACGATCCAAAACAGTGGCATCGATTACCTTGGCCAAAGCAGACATTATGCATATAAATATCCCATGGTAAAAGGATCACCGGACAATGTTCATTGGCATTGTAACATAACACTAAAATTACGACATCCCCATGTTGGTAGAAATAGCATCTCCTCAGAAGTGCAAAAGCAAACCAGCTTAAAACCTGAGACTTAATAATATGAGAAGATAAAACAGCCAAAACTGACACAGCAATGACATTATAAAACAGCTTGCGGATGTCCATAACGACGGACGGGTAGTCTAACCAACTGGCAGCATCTGTCATGGTCCGGATTGCGCAGAGAAACGCTTACCACCTAGAAATTATTCTAAGTTGAACCACGATAAGAATAACCATTATCCGCAACGCATAAACGATTAGCCTATGTCAGTGGACTGCCACCAAGAGTTCTACAACAAGATTTAATGATTTCTGATATTTCTCGCATAACGTTTCACCCCGAAAGATAAAATCAGAAAACCGAATTTTCAAGATGAAGGAAATTCTTGACGCGGAAAGGAACCTGATGGGACTTCCATGTATCACTATAAACGCTAGCCAACTAACAAACCGAAATACTGCTCCAACTACTATAAATTCTTTCTGATAATTATGTAAGTTTTTATTGGCCATTGCAAGTAGTAAAAGTGGCAACGTATTCATTGATGCATAGTGGAACAGTTTTCTTATATATATATACTAACCTTTTGCGCTTATATTAGGAAGCCATAGAGATAGAAGGTAGATGCATAAACAATTGCTTTTAACCTTCTCACGACTATTTCTTCTTCTTTTCCTTATTCCTCTTATCCCTCTTCCATATCTAATACTGTTTCTATTTCTGCACATATTCGCGTCATTTATTATCTTTCCCCTTAGCATTACTGTTCCACCCAGAATATCTAATTTTTATAGCATGTTTGAAATCTATTTGTGATATTTATAAGTGTACTAGGTTCGTTTGGGATGATTTTTTTTAATGTTTTAAAATATTCTCTAATTAGATAAAAAATTAAATTTTGTATTAAAAACTGCTTTAAACGTAAGGATCGTCCCAATGGAACCTTACATACAAACAATTAAGCTGATGGTGGTTTGGATACCAGAATTAAAAGGTATTTTATGGACCAAAGATTATATGTTGGTTAGTGATATCTGTGCCTGCATGTATTAGTAGATTACTATATATTTATATTTTCATAAATCTATATGATCCAATCCTTGTTTTAATATTTGTCTGCGAACCAGATGTGGTCTTAAAGAGATCTAAATTTCCCAGTTTTTTTTCGCATGTATTTCTATGAAAAAAAAAAAAAAAAGCTCTCTAGGTTGATTGCACGATGAATACTCATCCAAACTAAGCGCAAAAATAGTCAAAAGCAATAACCATCAAATGCATAATATTTTCTATCAATATTTTTCTCAAAATGATGATTCGAGTATAATTAAAGAATATTTGTGATTTTAAGAAGTCAAGAAGTTAAGTGTGTTGTTCATATAATTTTATATTTATATTAGGATCTTTAATAGTAGCATACAACAACATCAATATCTAGATTTTATCTCATTTTGTAGGGTTATACATAAACCATGATTCTCCATTGTGTACTATAATTATAATCAAATTTCATTTCTAATACTTTCAAATCATATTTTTCTAGGTCTATCTCTACTTTCTTATCATTGGCTAGCTCTAATACATCTACTCTCCAATAACTGGGTCATCGAAAGGCCGTCTTATGTGACTAATCTTACTTGCATTGGAACTACTCAATCTTTTCACTACATACTCGTCTTGCATTCTTTCTCTAAGAGTATAACCACTCATACCAAAGCATACTCATCTCTGAACACTTGATTTATGCTTTGCTTTTAATGACCAATATTCTGTGCTATAAAGTATTGCAAGTCTCAATGCCATGTTATAGAATTTATCTTGATTTTGAGCAGTACTTTTCTATCAACAACTAGAGGCGGAGGCAGGTGGGGCCAACACAAATTGTTGTTTTTTATTTTTATTTTATTTTAATTTTATAAGTTAATATGTTTATATCAAAATTAAAACCCTAAACCAATCAATTTCTCTTCGTTTTGCTCCCGTACGCTGCCGCAAGCTCTCTTCAGTGTGCAAGTGGCCTCTCTCTAAGGGATTCGTGAGTCTCTCTATCAAATTTTGTTGCAGTTTTTTCTATAATTTTCTGAAATAAAATTAAAAGAAATTAGAGATTTATTATAGTAATGCTGAGATTTGTGTTAAATAAATATGAATTGAATGTGCATAGTATCGTTAGATTTTTATTTTAAAATATATGTAAAAACATTTAAAAATATTGAAAATTAATAGTTTTCATACATTTAAAATATAATAAAGCTAAAAAACTAAATTACAATACTAAAAAATAAGGGATTTTTACATACATAACACCTAAAACTATTGAAAATAATATTCAAACACACAGTTTATGTATTTACTGATATACCCCTAAATTCTTTATTTCCTTCTATTATACCACTTCGTTTAAGCTCCGTCACGCGCCGCCCATCTTCGTTCGCGTGAGGAACCCATTGCCGGCGAAAAGGGAGAGCAGGTAGCTGACCTTTTTTTATTTACTGGATTTGGCGAGGAGCGTGAAATGGAGAAGTTACCTTCCACAGCGACGAGCTCCCTTTGTTGCTTTCGATACTAACAGAAGGAAAGTCGGCGGAAGAGCAAAGCCGAGCAACCGAGGATCACACGAGTGAGCTCTCACGGCGATCATCCTCTCGTTGGATTTTGTTGGATTGGCGTCGGAGGGCAACGCCGCGGAGGAGAGAGTTACAGGCTTTGGAGATCGGGCAAGGTAAGGATTTTTCCTCTCTCTCTTCTCTCTCTCTCTCTCTCTCTCTCTCTCTCTCTCGGCTTGGGGTCGCAGACAGAGAAGAGGAAGGGAATGTCGTAGCTTCC
>NW_021318894.1:428171-447955 GCF_001605985.2 Dendrobium catenatum
CGGCTTGGGGTCGGCACAGACAGAGAAGAGGAAGGGAATGTCGTAGCTTCCGATCCCTTAGGAAGGGAATGTCGTCGGAAGAGCAGAGTCGAGCCGCCAAGAGGGAGCCGGATGAAGAAGCACGAAAGGGAGAAAGTTCTTTCACAGCCGGCGAGCTCCAGTTGTTGGTCCCGATCAAGCTATCGTAACTTCCGATCCCACAGGAAAGGAAAGTCGTCGATCGAGCGAGAGAGAGCGAGCGAGAAAGATCGGGAGAGGAAGGGAGGCCGAACGCTCTCACCAGTCGTGAGATGGATGCCGCCGCCGGAGGGAACTACGGTGAAGGTGGTTGTTGAGAGCGACGGGATGGGACGGCATGAAGTAAATTTTAATGTTTAGGTGTTAGATATGTATTTTCAATAGTTTTAGGTGTTATGTATGTAAAAATCCCAAAAAATAAAGATCCATATGTTTTCGCAAACTAGAATTTATATACATTTAAAGTATAGAATTGGTTATAGTTATGTTTTCTAATAATTTTTAAATCTTCAAATCTCTTTTGAGGGGGAAAGTTTAGAGAAGATAATTTAATAAATTATAGTTAAAAATATTATCGAGATGAGGATTTCAAATCTTTCATTCAAGTTATTCTTCATTAAAAATACATTCTCATTTTGTTCAAATATATTTGTTCTTTTATATTTAATTGTATATCATTATATATATTTTTATTATAGATATGGAGAGATACTTCAAAAAAAATTTTTTTTATATATACGGGAAAGAGTTTTAAAAAAAAAAAAAAAAAGTTATGTAGTTGAGCAAGATGTAAATTGTGATGATACTAATACACAAATCAAATATCTTTGTCTATTTGGATAAGTTAATAGTTCTCATAACATTGCATATAGAAAATGTGAAGATCTAATTAATCGAAAACAATACATTATATTATCTATTACAAGGTCTTCTGAACAAAATCGGAAATATTAGACTTGCTAATAAAATTTGCTTTGATATTACAAATTGCTACAACAACAGTTGAACGAACATTCTCCGCTTTGAAAATAGTAAAGAATCATTTGCGCAAATGTAGGTGAGACACTTGGATGAATTAATGATTGCTTAATTACTTATATTGAAAAAAATATTTTTAATAATATTGATAATGAAGTGATTACACAATGATTTTAAAATATAAGACTCAAATGGAGAAATTGTAATATGAGAAAAATATGAATATCATGGGCCTTTGATTTTGATTATAAGTTTTTAATTATATAATTCATTTTTTTATTTAACAAGTATAAAAAAAATTTAAAACCACCAATGCCGGTCCCAAGCTCAGATGAAAAAAATTGAGGGTTTTTTCAAAATACATAAATTGTATCCCCATATACAAAAAATCCTGGCTCCGCTCCTGCACAACTGATTTGATGCATTCCTCCACTTCAACCATACAACTTGAATTCTACTATGAGCAATATATTCGATATAACTAAAATATATGCTCTTTTTAATGACTTGATCGCACGAAGTTGCACTCCCCGTACTAGATCTATTACTACTCAAATTATACTCCATATATTCGATTTAGATCCACTCAAATCAAAACCTTTAGATCTTTAATTATAGCGTAATGAAGTTGTCATTATATTCGGCTTATTTAATAAATAAATAAACTTATTTGAAGTTGATTATTTTATTTATTAAGTTTAACTTGAGCTGATTAGTTTGAGTTGATTAGTTAACTAAAAAAAAAAAAGAAATTCACTAGCAATAAATCTTCTTTTTACTGAACATCGAATTTCTATGTCTTTATATATTTCTCAACAAATTTTTAGATTTATTTATATAATAATTGAGGACTTGCTTGAAATAACTTCTTTGCTATTTTATTTTTTTATTGCAATCATAGTTCTATTTAGTAGTTATTTTCTTGCTATTTTTAAAAACAAATTTGTAACTACTTTTTATAACAATTTTTAACAAAATTATTTTCACTGCGCAATCAACTTTACAAAAAAACTGCAATAATCATAAATAAACTCTCCACAACAAAATATATTTTATAATTTTACTATTACTTGAAAATTACATTTAATAAATAATTTAATTAAAAAATAACTAAAATATCCCTTGATTTAATATCATTAACATAAAATTTTAATGTTAGTAATACATCATCAAAAAATTATCTTGATCAGGCACGAATCTTAAAGTAAAATTGAGTTATAAGCTTCAAAAATTAAATCAGAGATCATACGATTTCCAATTTCTGCAAACTTATAGTCGAATTGAGCATCTCAGAAAGACGAACCCAACGACACTAAAATCGACTCAATCCGAGCCCAAACGAGTCCAAATCAAAGACCCAAAGCGCAATATGAAGGTTCAGAACATAACTTGAATTATCAAACGGTTTCTAAATGTGACATGCCTATAGTCGAATCGAGCGGCTCGACAAGAAGAATCCAACGAGCCCAAGATCACTGAATTCTGATATCATTAAGACTTTCAAATGACCATTAAACGGTCCATGATCAAGGGGATCAATATCGGTCGTCCATTCAAACATGCACTCCCATTTTGACCTTGATCCTCAACATATTTACAAGTCATGCCACTCTTGAAAAACTATAAATAGATCCTCATTCTTCACATGGAGAGGGAGGGAGAAGAAGGAATGGAAGGGAGGAGTTTGGGAGCTCTCTTGCCATCGGCCACCGCCGGAGTTATTCCCGACCATCGTCGGGGTTCCAGCCGACCACCACCGGAGTTCTTCCCGACCACCGTCGGGGTTCCAGCCTACCACCGCCGAGTTCTTCCCGACCACCGCCGGGGTTCCAGCCGATCACCACCGGAGTTCATCCCGACCACAGCTGGAGTTCCTCCAACCACCGTCAAACTTCTTCCCAACCACCGACGGACTTCTACCAGTTCGCCGACTGCCGCCGGACTTCCACCAATTCGCCGACCACCATCGGACTTCCACCAGTCCGCCGATCATTGTCGGACTTCTGTTCATCAGCCAATCATCACTGGAATTCTTCTTGACATCATCCAGAGTTCTTTCCGGGCACCGACGAACATCTGACAATCCGCCGAACACCGCAAAATTTTTGCTAGTCCGCCAACTACATTCCTCCCAATCAATGTCATCTGATTACAGTCATCCTGACCTCTGTCGCATGCTAACTACAATCCTTTCGACCTCCGCCGTCCCCGCCGTCCTCTTACAACAGTCCTCCCGACCTTCGTTGCCCACCTACTACGGTCCTTCTGACCTCTGTCGTCTGCCGACTATGATCCTTTGGACCTCCGTCGCCTGCCGAGTACACTCCCTGCCGACTACAATGGTCCTCCCGACCTTCGTCGCCCACCGACTATGGTCCTCCCGACCTTCATCGCCCGCCGACTACGGCTCTCTCAACCTGCGTCGCCTGCCGACTACTATCCTTCGGACCTCTGTCGCCTGCCGACTACGATCCTCCCGACCTTCGTCGCTCGCCGACTACGATTCTCCCGACCTGTGTTGCCCGCCGACTACAGTCCTTCTGACCTCCGTCGTCTGCTGACAATGGTCCTTGCGACCCCCGTCGCGTGCTGACTACGATCCTTCCGACCTTTGTCACCATACTACAGTTCTTCTGACCTATGTCACTCGCCGACTATGATTTTTCCGCCCCAAATAAACATGTCAACATTGATTCTTCCAACTCCCACTGTGCAATATACTATGTATAATGTATAGTTGCCACATGCATCGAGCCAAGACCTTCCTCTTAAGGAAGGGCTTCATTTGTAATAGACTGCAAACACTAATGGATTCATTCAAACTGTGTCAGGCCCCGTGGTTTTTCCCCCTTTCAGGGGTTTCCACGTAAAAACTCTGGTGTCTCTTATGAACGTTACACCCTCTCATTTTTTTGCTTGTGTTCTGGATCTTCGTACAAATCTATGACATTACATTTTATATTTCTCTACCGCCACGAATTTTTCAGGACGCAACAGTTAGTATAACAAAAAACTCATTTTTAAAGAGTTGGGAGACCAAATTGATCTCTCAAAAAAGTTGAGAATCATTTTGATTAGTCACAAAGAGTTGATGGACCATTTTGATATTTTTCTTTATTAAAAATCATCGGAATATTTATAAATCGGACAAATTTTATAAGCAAGCCTCTTAATAATCGTTATTATAGGCATAACACCATCTCATAATAAAAATTTTAAAACAGCCTTAGGGCTCGTTTGGTTCCTGCACTTCTTTTGCATGAGGTAAAGGAGCAGTTATCCAAGAAACGGAGTTCTAAAAAAATTTATTTACGTAACTGATACTTGTTTAATTGGTTAGATATCCCTTTTTTGAATGCTTACGCAAACCTTAAGATCTACTGTTCTCATCATAAAAGACAAAACTACCCTCTTATAGGAAACGATTTACACAGACCATCGTGGCATCCGCCATGAACTTGCGAAGAATTATGCTTCTGCTGCCTAGGTGAAGAAGAAGAAGGATGCTTCTGGTGCTAAGGTCAAGAAATCTGCTGCAAAGAAGTTGAAAGTGAAACGAGCATAGAGAGGACTAATTTGAATTATTTTGTTGTTTTCCAATGGGCAGCTTCAGCTTCAGCTTCACGAAGAAGAAGATGAATTGCGCGCTTGAGAAGGTCGCTCGTGCCTTGGATTTGTGAAAATGCTGGGGGTAAAATCGCCTTCTTCATTTCTGAAGTGAGGTGTTAGAGGTAGAAAGTGGCTTTTTTTACCTTTTTCCAGGGCTGGTTTGGTTGGTCAATGTTCTTGGAGAAAATGCAGTATTAGAAACAATGTTCTATATGATGGAGGTATTACATAATATTGTTTTGTTAAATTATTTTTTATGTGTTTATTAAAATTTTAAAATCTATACTGCTATATAAATGTGGCTTGGGATTCCACCCATAGCAGATCCTGGTCGTCCATTTACTAAGTTCAAATAAATCTACAGCCTTCATTTGGACCTATTCATATTCTTAATTCCTTCATTTAGAACTATTCATATCTTAGTTTTTCGATTCATATAAAAATCCGAACCGGGCATGCTTTTAATTTCACAACCGAACCATTCCTTTTCACATTACCGCACAGGTACATAAATCCTAGCCTAATGCCTTCTGCCAGCCGCGCGTTACTTCATCCCCGCCACAACGTTTCGAAAGCTACCAAACATAGGCGTTTCGCTTCCGATCGACTTCATCCCTGCCACAACTTTCGAAAACTACCACAGCCAAGCATTTTGCTTCCGACTGACTTCATCCCTGCCACAACGTTTCAAAAACTACTACATGCAGGCGTTTCGTTTTCGATTACTTCACCATACTGTTTCACTTCCGACCTAAATTGATTTTTGGTCAGATTTGACTTAGAAACTTTTTTTGTGAAGATGCTTGGATTGAAGGTTACAGTGCATCTTCCTGATTTTGGTTGGAACTATTGTCCAATTAAATGTAATCCACTTTGATGGTTGGATAATGGCCGGATTACCCGTTTTAGTTCACTTGTTGAGTTGTATTCATGGATTACAATACTTAAAATTGTATGGAGGAAGATATTGATTTAGAGAGATCTGATGATGGCAAGTTGATAGTAAAAAATATCTATACTTTTATTATGGATGATTATATTAGAACTCGATTTTCCTCAGGAAATATTTATATTATACCTTTAAAGGAGTTCTTCCGTTTAATATCATTGGTTTGTACCACCCAACAATCGGGTGTGCTGTCGTCACTAATACGGCTCTTTTGTATACTGAAAGTCATTCTTGTAAATTGTTTTCTTTTCTAGTTTCTGCAATTAGAATTCTATTGATTATACCTATTTGCACAAAGACCTCGGGGATTCCCGATCGTTAATACATAGAGTCCAATAAGCATATCTTGAGTTGGTACGGAAACGGCCAATAGCTGGAGACAAGAGATTCATATGAGAAAACATAAGTAAACGAGCTTATGCTTGAGCTACTTTCGCTTTCGTGATTTAGCACGGCTTTTCTTCAGGATCATTAATGGAAAACTGGGAAAAAATTCTAAGAAGTTAGAAATATTATGAAGGATCTGCATATAAAGGATAGTAATAATAAAATCCTTTGTTTTTCTTGTTTTACTATTTTATTTGGCTTTTCATTGGGATTTTCTCTCAGAATCAGCATGCAGTTAAATTTCTATTTTATTGAAAAATATGGTCAGCTATTACAAGATATGCATCAAGACTATTTTGGATTATTTCTATCATTTTAATTTTCATTCTTAAGTAATTACTTTTCAAATAATAAATTATAATTATCAATGTCTTTAGAGTTAATTAATATTATGAATGGAACTGCCTTTGTTAGGGCAAATTATTGCATCCAGTCACCTGATAGAGAGATCCGTTCGGATCTCTCTCTGTCTACAGTAAAGCGCATGTAAAGCACAGGTATGCTACAACACCTGCGCTTTTACTGTAGACAGAGAGAGATTCGAACGGATCTCTCTGTCAGGTGACCGGATGCAATAATTTTCCCTTTGTTAGATACCCTAATAACTATGAATATGGTGAAAATGATAATAAGGACGATCCTTACCGCTAAGCCGTCTTACTTATTGTTTATACAATCACCATTCACCATGGCACTTTTTGTAAAAAAAAAATCATTTAAAAAATGACGAGAACCAACAATAAATGGCTCAACTAGGTAGCTTGCTACCTCTCTTTTTAGTAAGGGAAAATTATTAGGTCAAGAAACCGGACGTAGAGATACATCTGATGTTCAATAAAATATTGAAAAGTGGAATGTAGAAGTGTCCGTGGAATTTTAAGTTAAGCGTGCCAAAAACGTAGGTAAAGCACAGGTAAAGTGCAGTAAAAAAGTACAGTCAAAGCATAATGAAAGCGCAGTCCACATGGTAAATTTTAATTGGATATCCGAACCAGAGCCCTGTATTGGATACCCATACCCACACCCACCCATATATCCACCCATACCCAATGGTATGGGTGGGTGTGGGTACGCCCATGGCCTTGTGGGTGGGTATGGGTGGGTACTCAACATTGGGGGATAAATTAATTTACATTGCTAATCATCGTATATCTTATATTATTGCAATCCTCACCACGTAATGTGCATTACTTAACCATTCTGTGACTACGATAAATTCTAATATGCAGCTTGAAAGTTTGTATGACATAGAGAAATAAGCCTTAAGGCCTTCAGTCCAAGATAGATTGTGTTCAAAAATCATAGAAAGTGGGTGGGTATGACATCTCGAAAGTCACCATGGGTGGGTGTGGGTGGGCGAAGCCCGTCCGAGTAAAATATGGGTATCCAATGGGTACCAAACCATGCCCTCATGTAGGAGAATTTATTCAGTGCGGAATCCGGTTATAGAGTTGTGTTCAGATGCCAGTAAAATCATTACACATGGCATGCTTACGTGGAAAGCTAGGATATTCATTTGATTTCTTACCAAACCCGTTTGTCTTTTCGGACTTACTGCAGACGAAAAGAAATTCTCAACAAATAAACAGTAATTAAGCAGAAAATGTGCAACTTATATGCAACAAATATTCAATAAATACGCAACAAATACGTAATAAAATACTCAATCAATAAACACATTTTACGTAACGAATACACAATAAATACTCAATCAATATGCAAGTCAAATAAATATCACGGATTTTTAACTTTTCAGTTGAGCATCCGACTACAGCTCTGTAATCGATTCCGCACAGAAAAATTTCTCCTCGTGTAGGGCTTTGATCCGGACCTAATAATTTTCCTTTCATAAGAATCGGTTCATTGGATCTTCTTCCAGCATCACGATGTCTCCTGGGCGACGAAGCATCTCCGTTGCTTTCTTGTTAATCTAGGATCCCTAGAGCTGCAGTCCAATCATGCACCCTTCTTCAATCTATTTTATGCACTCCCTTAGGGTTGTAATCCTCACCAATTAAGCTCCGGAATGGCGAGAAGCACTTACAATATTATTCTTCCCATTTTCCTCCTCTGCTTTCTGCAGCAAACACATACGACCCTGTCGCTTCCCCTGTTCTCCATAATCTCCACGAACCAAACCCAAGTCTACATCGTCCACGTCCAGCACCCGAATGGCCCCGCTGAGCTCCTCCCCCACATCGACCGTGAAAGCTGGTACCATTCTTTCCTCCCCAACACCACCCTCGACTCCGGCGAACCCCGCATGGTCTACACGTATTCCGTCGTCATGTCCGGTTTTGCCGCCCGCCTCACTCCAGACGAAGTCAGGTTCATGGAGTCCATCCCCGGCTTCCTTTACGCCCACATCGACAAACAGCTCCACCTACGCACCACTCACACACCCACCCTCCTCGGCCTCAACCAATACTACAGCCTCTGGAAACAATCCAACCAAGGCGAAGGCATTATCATCGGCGTCCTCGACACCGGCATCACTCCCGACCACCCGTCCTTCGCTGACCCCGGCCTGCCTTCCCCTCCCCTCAAGTGGCGCGGCAGTTGCAACCTCCCCGCCGGCTTCTCCTGCACCAACAAACTCATCGGCGCCGAGGTCTTTCTCAACGGAGGCACGAATACCCCCATCGATGACCTCGGCCATGGTACCCACGTCGCGGGCATCGCCGCTGGCTCGCCCGTCCCAGACGCCAACGTCCTTGGCCAAGCCCGCGGCACCGCCTCCGGGATGGCTCCAAGGGCCCACATAGCCTCCTATAGGGTCTGCGTCCCGCCATTCTCCTGTAGTGACAGCGACATTCTCAAGGGCTTCGACCAGGCCATCAAGGACGGCGTCGACTTGATCCAGATATCCATTGGCTTCGCGAATGATGATTATTACCACAATGGCATCGTCAAGGGATCCTTCGCAGCGCTGACACGTGGCATCCTGACAATCAACTGCGCCGGCAATCATGGCCCGGCAAAAAGCATCCTCGACAACGACGTTCCCTGGATCCTCCACGTGGGCGCCGCTAACATAGACCGTCGTGTCACCGCAGTGCTGACGCTCGACAATGGCATGGAGTTCGTGGGCATGTCGGCTTACCAGCCGGACCCTTCGACGGCGGTGAACCTCCCGCTTGTTTATCCTGGAGTGAAAGACACCGACCAGACGTTGGCGTGCGAGAAAGGATCGATGGCTGGCTTTGATGTGGTTGGGAAAATGGTGCTGTGCGGGTTCGAGCGTAATAATAATATTGAGAAGGCCAAGATCGTGAAGGCTGCTGGAGGTGCTGCCATTGTCGTCATGAACCAGAAATGGAATGCGTATACTCTACTTGCAGATCCTTATGTTATTCCCGCCATCCACGTCTCCCACAATGACGGCATTAAAATCGTGAATTATTTCAATACCACCCAAAATCCCACTGGGACGATAACGTTTAAGGGTACCGAATATGGAATCCGGCCATCGCCGACCGTTGCCAGCTTCTCCTCGAGGGGGCCGAGTATACTAAACGGTGGCATTTTGAAGCCTGATGTCATCGCACCCGGAGTGAACATACTTTCAGCGTGGCCCTTCAAGGTAGGGAAGGGTGGGGCTCACGATGTATCCAAAGGAACGAAAAACTTTGTCATGGAGAGAGGCACCTCCATGGCGGCACCGCATGTATCTGGTGTCGCAGCTCTGTTGAAAGAGTTACACCCTGATTGGTCCCCTGCAGCAATCAAGTCAGCGATCATGACTACAACTTATATCCTAGACCGCGACGGAGGGCCAATTATCGATGATGCATCAAACACACGCGATCACGCTGACATCTTTGCGGTTGGTGCGGGGCACATAAACCCAACCGCGGCTAATGATCCAGGACTTGTTTATGATGTCACAAACACAGATGACTATATTCCTTACCTCTGTGGCTTGAAAGATTACACAAGCGGGCGGGTCTTCCTTATTGTGAAGAAGTTTGTGACTTGCAGTCCGAAAAAGATGGGTGCAGAGCAGTTGAACTACCCATCGATTCAGGTGTCAATGGGGTCGGCTGGAGCGCAAAAGAAGAGTGTGCAGCGAACGGTGAAGAATGTTGGGGAGGCGAGATCCAACTACCAAGCAAGTGTGGTGGAGCCGAGAGGGGTGAAGGTGGTGGTTATCCCGGAGACGCTCCAGTTTTCGAACGTTGGCGAGGAGAAAAACTTCACGGTGGAGTTGAGTTTGACGGGGAAGGGCCAGTTAAAGAAGAATGATGTGTTGGAAGGCAGGCTCAATTGGGTGTCCGGCAAACGGGTGGTGAGCAGCCCCATTGTCGTCACTGCATGATTTCATTATATGTTTAGGACAATGATACAAATATGCAGGCAAATAAGTTCATTAAAGGACATGCATATTGTATGATCATATGAATGTTCCTTTTTTTTTTTTTTTTAATTGTGTTTTTACTAAAAACTCATTTATAGGAAGCATGTGTCACTTGATGAATCTACTATAATGAGAATTTGTAATAGGATGTATGCGTTGATATATTATACCAAAACTAAGAGTTTAGTTTTGATTTTTGAAAAATTTAACATCACATTGGAACGGGGCTCGACTAATTCACGTCGATGATCCGGTGGTGGTCGCCGGACACCACTCCAAGAACTCCTTGGAGCAATAACCCACTACGTAAGAACAAATCTTAGGATACAGGAATTCACAAGAGAGTAAAACTCTAATTTTATTAATCTCCAAATCTCCTTCTTACAAGCATGATCTACAAGTATATATAGACAAATATCGAAGCATAAAATGCTATACTCAATAAAAGAAAGCAATATTCATATATAGCCATATAAACTACCAAATAGATCAAACTATCCTGAAATTAATACAATTAACGGCTCAACACCGACGTCAATTTGATAAAATTAAGAGGTCAAAATTGTTTAATTTTTATGGATCAAACCTAGCCTGACGAACCTTAGAGGTCAAATATGCTCGACTTGTGAGCTTATTAGATATGAACTTAGTCCTATGCATGTGATTATACCTAGCTAAGGGACCTACTTCCCTGTAGATAATAAGTGTTTGATACAATCAATAATTTCAATTTTTTCATCATAAATGACAAAATAACCTACATAGTAAATTTAAATATACTTAATTTTTTTATTACTTACATAAATGAAAATATACATAAAATTTTTGGCAGAACAGAAATTTCTTACATTTGATTTTTTAAGATATGAATTAGGAGCTATTGCGTAAATGAATTAAATTTAAGTAATTTTTTTATTTGATTAATAAAAATAATTATGCCAACCAAAATTTAAACCTTTAACAATGGAATGACATGCATGTACAGTTTAACGGGAAAACAAATAGTAAGAAATTTTTTTATTGAAAAAAATCCTTTATAAGGTTTAGATAATGATAATGGCCACTGTTAACTGGTTAAGCTTTGAGAAATAGATCATGTAAATATCAATACTCATATAGCAGGAAGAATCAATCAAGAAATTCGACGATCCATCAAATTGATGCGTGACCGCTTCTACTTCGTCACAAAGATTTGAACAAACAATTACATGTTTAAGAAAACTGCATTGCAGAAAAATAGTAACTGTTTTCTCCCATACTAATCGGAATCGGCGTACTTAAGCCGAAACACACAAGGTCTTAGTCACTGGGGAGATTATTGTGTGCGAACACCGGACGTACGGGAGAACCGTCTAGTTCCGTGCTCGGTATCGAGCACGGTATATTTTTGGAGGTGACATGCCGCATTTTTTTTAGTTTTCGGGCGAATCCAAACCCACACGTAATAATTTTCCTAGCGATGGGGCGTTGAGGGCTGTTTTTTTTTTTTTAAAAAAAAAATTATTTTACAAAATAACAGAGGTAGTGGAAGTAGTTTTTTGGAAAAGATTCAAATTATTTTGGATTTTTTTCTTTGGAAAAAAAATCTTTGGAGAGAATTTTATTGTTTTAAATTATTTTTGCGGTTTATTTTTTAATAATTAAGTGTATGTACTAATATGTACTTATCACTTAAATAATAATTAGTTATCATAGTTTAATTTTTAATAATAATTAGTTATCATTAAATTACATTTAATACGTAAATTCTTATTAACATTAGATTAAAATAAAGTTTTGTCAGAAATTTTGTTGAATGAATTAAAATTATATTATTTAACTTAAAATATTTTAGTGAGATTAGAGACTGTGCACCTTTAATCTAGATATGCTTTGAGATACCTGTTTAAACTTACAAATGAATACCTTTTTGGACTGATAGAACCCGTTGGGCTTCTTTCCATTTTTATGGAAGAGAGTGTTCATAGACTAATTTTTAATAGAATGGTGCGTAGAACTTAGAGATCTCAAGCCTTAATTACAATGAATTGATGAACTGAGAAATTATTCTGTGATGCCGAATACAGTTTATTGTCTAGAGACCAATCAGAATACGTCATATCAACAATACCGAGCACGATACTGAATGTGATATCGAGCAGCATCCCCACGTAATAACTTGCCGAATGAACTACGAAGTATTATCAACAGAAAGTTGAGGGTTTCAGAAAACAAATCTTAAGAATTACTCCTATTACTTATTCCAATTAAAAATACCTTAAGGCTAGCACATATGCCTTACAAAATCCCAATAAATCACCATCTTTATCACCATAGATCTCAGCTTCAATAAATAATGAGGTGATAGCATTACCATTCATGCTAAAACAGAGCTGTTCAGTTCAAATCATACAATAAGATAAGCTGTCATTTCTTTCATCTCATGTAATTACCTGGAATAAGTTCATGTAGGCAGGGAACCCCTTAAAAAATTCAAAGTAAAAGGCATTTCATTATTGAACAGATGTGAACTTCAGAAATCTAACACCATGAGCAGCTTAAGCAGCAGCAGCTTCCAACAGCTCCCTCGCCGCCCGGTCGCGTATCCGCCTTTCCAGTTCAGGCCTGAAGTGCCTGATGAGCCCTTGAACAGGCCATGCCGCCGCATCACCCAATGCACAGATGGTATGCCCTTCAATCTGCTTTGATACTTCCTGAAGCATATCGATCTCTTCGATCTTCGCATTACCAACCTTCAATCTTTCCATGATCATCCACAGCCATCCAGTTCCCTCCCTGCAAGGAGTACATTGACCACAGCTCTCATGCTTGTAGAAATATGATAGCCTTGCAATGGCATCCACCACATCTGTGGACTTATCCATCACCATAACAGCAGCTGTTCCTAATCCAGATTGAACAGCCTTCAGTGCATCATAATCCATCAGTACATCATCACAGATGTGTTTTGGTAACAGAGGGACAGAAGATCCACCAGGTATAATAGCTAGCAAATTGTCCCATCCTCCTCTGACGCCACCACAGTGCCTCTCTATGAGTTCTTTTAATGGTATGCTCATCTCCTCTTCCACAGTGCAAGGTTTATTGACATGGCCAGAAATGCAGTAAAGCTTAGTACCAGAATTGTTCTTCCGACCGAAGCTTGCAAACCATTCAGGTCCTCGTCTAAGTATGGTGGGAGATACTGCGACTGTCTCTACATTTGTGACAGTAGTGGGGCAACCATACAATCCAGCATTCGCTGGAAAAGGAGGTTTCAGTCTTGGCTTACCCTGTTTCCCTTCAAGGCTTTCCAATAGAGCAGTTTCTTCACCACAAATGTAAGCACCTGCACCAAAGTGAATGTGCACATCAAAATCGTAGCCTGAACCACAAGCATTTTTACCCAATAACCCAGCCTGGTAGGCCTCTTTTCGAGCTTTTTCAAGGTTCAAGCGCTCATTCACATACTCTCCCCTTATGTAGATGTAAGCTGCTGTAGCCCTCATGCCAACTCCTGCAATCAAGCACCCCTCGATAAGTTTGTGTGGGTCATGACGCATGATTTCCCTGTCCTTGCAAGTTCCTGGTTCACTCTCATCGGCATTGACGACAAGATAGGAAGGACGGCCATCAGATACCTTTGGCATGAAAGACCACTTCAGACCAGAAGGAAAGCCAGCTCCTCCGCGACCCCGTAGACCAGACTTCTTCATTTCATTTACAATCCAGTCAGATCCTTTCAGTACCAAGTCCTTTGTCCGGTACCAGTCACCTCGCTTCATGGCACCTTTGAGGAAAGGGTCATGCAAGCCATACAGATTGGTGAATATGCGATCCTCGTCTTTAAGTCCACCAAAGTGGGTCTTTTCTGGAGGTGGAGGTGGAGGTGGAGGTGGCGGTGGAGTGCTGCCTGTGCTTGCCGCCTGAGTACTGAAGGAGCTGCAGGCAAAATTAAGCCTCTCATTCAGGCAGCTTTGTGCAAGATGAGACCTTGGTACGGCAAGTAGGCTCCTAAGAGGTTCCTGGAAAAAGCATGGGTATAAATAAACCAATTATCTGAGGCAACCTTGTTACCTTTTAGCAACTAGCCCAAAACTGAATACCCACACAAGTACTCTCCAAGGAAATAATATCCAATATGTATCAATATGTATCTCATGTATACCAATCCAAAGCCAAAAAAAATACAACATAAAATATGTAAACACTCAAATAGAACTAAAATAAATAAATGGGATTCTTAAACATGAAAGGAATTGGCACTACCTTTTCCAATTATGAATCCCCATAAACACTCTTTTAGAAACATTATATAGAAATAATCTTAAGTCGATATAGCTCTTTAGGGTATGTTGTTAGGAGTGATCACTCACTCCTTGCACACATAGCAAAAGAAAAGATTTGTCCTGAGGAATGTTTTCTTGGGAAGACATTATGGAATTCAAGTCTGCAAGCATGTTTGAAGGAAAGGATGACTCAATATAACACTCTTTAAAGAATGATGGGGTGGCTCAAATTGTTGCAACAAGAGAAATAGGTGAGGTTTTCCGTTCATGCAACAAAACTATTACTTCTTAGCTTCTATAAAAGACATTACCTACCCTGCAACCCCTTAGGTGGAGGGGAATGATCTAATCGTTTTGTTTTTCTTGTGCTTGCTGAAGTTCAGTATCTATACAGTCAAAGGAGAATTGGGTACTTTATGTGTAACCAATGGATTTAGATAGCCATCTCTTGCCCTATTTGCTCACCTACACTCCTAATGCTCATGCAATGATAAGCCCTCCTGGGAATTTTAAGTGAGCATCCTACTCAATATTAGTAGATACCTTTGATACATCAATACAAATATAGGGAATAGGGATACAGATGCAGCACAACCTAGATATTGGAAATGTTTATTATTGAAAATATAAGATACAAACACATTTTTAACAAAATATTATAATGTATATATTTTTAAAATAAAAAATATTGTATAGTAGTTATATAAATTGAAATAAAAAATGTGTTGTAAAATTATAATATTATAAGGATGTTAAAAAATCATAATATTTAATGACTAAAAATTTTTTTTTTTATGTTTCATAAACATTTTCACGGAGAATGAAAGATTAAAAAGACAATTAACCCCAAAAAAATCAAAAGGCAATAGGGGAGTTTGGGCCTACATGTGGGGTTTGAGAGCCAAATGTGGGTACTTCCACCAAAGGGAAGTTGTTGAAGGTAATAAAATTAGAGCATGGCCAGCTAGGTATTTTAAGTATTTAAATTTAGCCATTGAAAAATATATTAAACACATGTATTCAATATTTATATTTTTTTCATTTTAATAAGACTCGCACATGATGTATAAATGTGTTAGAGACATGTAAGTATTTCATGTCCTAAATGTGTTAGACACTGCATATTATTTATAATAAAATGTCAGTGCGTCATAGGTAGATGCCCTTGGGCTCACTCATCAATAAGCCCTCTGAGGTCTTCTAAATACACTGATCTATTATTTGCTTACCAACCCTACTAATGCCAAGTGTTGATGAGCCTTGTTAGGGACTATTAATGATGATAATTCCAACATTTGATGCCCTCATGGATCACTCATTATGAGTTTCTTCAAGGAGCTTTTGAATGGGTGACCTTATATGCTTACCTATCCGCTTGAAGCTCAGGCATTGATGAGCATTCCTACAGACTTTTGACCTTTTTTTTTCTTTTAAACAAGATTATAAGGAAGTAACATTGATTTGTTGACTCAATTTTTCAATCGAGACGGCTTAATTTAAAATAAAATCAAATCTCAACTCAACTTTTGACCCGAGGAGATTCAATTTAATCAATTTTAACTAACTAATTCAAATTGGAATCAATTTTGGACTAAAATAGCTCTAATCGATTAATTTAATAGATCTAATTTATTTGAGGTGACCTTAATTTTATTAATCTAAGCCAAATCGAGTCAAATTCAACTAAATTGGTCGAATTTGATTTAATCGAGCCAATTAACTCAATTTAATTGAATATACTCATTCAATTCACCTAAATCAGTCAACTTAAGTTGAATTGAACATTCTCAGTCCAAATTGAATCAAGTCAGTGCAAATAAGCCCCATCAAGCAAAACAGATTTCAAATTAATTTGTTCAGGTCAGCCTATACCAAGATTGAGGTTTTAATCCCTCAATCTATGTTGAAATCATCTATATGATTAGAATATCCAAGAACCAAGTGATTATAAATGTGTGTGTGTGTATGTGTGGGGGGTGTGTGGGGGGGGGGAGAGAGAGAGAGAGAGAGAGACCAATTCAAGAACCTTCAATTAAAGAATTGCAATGGGAGATTCACCAAAAACAAGAACTGCTTGCGGCGATGACCTATCATCCGATTGAGTCGAAATGAGGAAGAACGTCTAGAAGAGGAGGAAAATCCATTTAACCAAAAAACTTCTAGCAAAAAGGATGAACTTCCCCTTCGTTATTATTGGTGTAAGACTCTCCAGATTTTAGAATCAAGATAGATATTTCGGACTTTAAGGGTCGATTAGATCTCGATGAATTCCTCAATTGGTTACATATCGTTGAGCGAATTCTTGAATACAAAGAGGCACCTCTTGATCGCATTGTCAAATTGATGGCCATAAAATTAAAAGGCGATGTCTCCTTGTGGTGGGAGAATATGGAGTATCAAGGCAGTGTGAAGGAAGAACCGAGAGCAGTTCTTGGGAAAATGAAGAAGGAAATGTAACAAAAAAGTTTTGCTAGAACATTATCAATAAGATATGTTTCCTTCTACATAATCTTCAATAACAAGAACTCTTGATAGAAAGTTAAGCTACTAAATTTGTATCTCTTTCATAAGATTTATGTTTTTATAGCCGTATTAATAAAATCGAAGTTAGAGAGGTTTTAAAGAAAATGAAGTGTGGAAAAGTTGTTGGACCTGATGATATTCCAATAGAGGTGTGGAAATGCTTAGGAGATAGAATGAATTTCTTGGCTTACCAAACTTTTTAATATTGTTTCAAAGACTAAAAATATGTCAAATGAGTGGAGAATGAGTGTGTTAATTTCTAATTTTAAGAATAAATGTGATACACAAGATTGTGCGAATTATAGAGGAATTAAGTTAATGTGTCATACTTTAAAACTATGGGAGCGAGTTATGGAGCGTAGGTTGCAGCGTGATACTAATGTTTCTCAAAATCAATTTGGATTTATGTCGGTTAAGTCTACTATGGAAGACATACATTTATTAAGAGGTTTGATGGAGAAATATAGAGAAAATATAAGGAGGATCTACATATGATATTTATTGATTTAGAGAAAGCATATGATAAAGTTCAAAGAGAAGTGCTATGAAGAGTTCTTGAAAAAAAAGGAATTAATAATGCTTATATTCAAATCATTAAAGATATGTATGCATAAAGCTATTACTTGTGTTCAAACACAAGGTGGTTTGACCAAGTATTTTCCTATTTCGGTTGGATTACATCAAGGATCGGACTTAATCCCATATCTTTTTGCTTTAGTCATGGATGTTCTCACTAAACATTTGCAAGAGGATGTACCTTGGTGTATGCTTTTTTGCTGATGATATTCTTCTTGTTGATAAGACTAGAGAGGGAGTTGAAGGTAAACTTGAATTATGGAGGTCAACCTTAGAGTCTAAAGATTTTTTCTTGAGTAGATCTAAAACTGAATATATGAAGTGTAATTTTAGTAGTTATAGACCTAGTGAGGGGATTGTGACTATGGACGATCAATCATTAATAAGAGTACAAGTTTTAGATATCTTGGATCTATTGTTCAGAATGATGGTGAAATAAATGAGGACATTATCAGTAGAATTCAAGTTGGATGGCTAAAGTAGAGGAATGTATCGGACTTATTGTGTGATAGAAAAGTCCCCCTCAAACTTAAGGGAAAATTCTATAGATGGTGGTGAGACTTGCAATGTTTTATGGTGCTGAAAATTGGCCATTAAAAGAGAAGCATAATACTAAGTTAAGTGTTGTAGATATTAGGATGCTCACGTGGACGAGTGACTTTACCCTTAGAGATATGATACGAAATAAGCATATACGTGAAAAGGTTGGAGTAGCTCCAATGAAAGATAAGATTAGAGAGAGTCGCCTTAGTTTGGTCACATAAAATGGCGGTCTTCCAATGACCCGGTTAGGAAAGTAGAGGTATTAAATTTGACTTCTGTTAAAAAAAGGTAGAGGTAAACCTAAGAAGTCTTGGTTAGAAAATATTATAAATAATATTTCTTTATTATATTTAAACGAAAATTTGACTTTTAACATGACACAATGGAGAAAAATGATTCATGCAGTCGACTCTACGTAGTGGGATAAAGGCTTGATGTTGTTGTTGTATAAAAAATTAGGACACGCATGTCCCAGCCATGTCCGAAACATATCCCAGCCGTATCGGGTTAAATTTAAACATTATTTTAATCGGACACATGTCTATCGTGTCTGACATTTGTCTGAGCCGTGTCGGGCATGTGTCTGTGTCTGATACTTGTCCGACACTGCATTTTCTCTTCAAGAGGTGTGTCGGTGCATCATAGGTTACGAGGTAAATGATTATATTAATATAAATTGATTTTACACAATTTATTTTGAGTAATATATTGTGGTATTTATAGAATTAGAGAGATGAATTATAAGTAACTTAAAAACGAAGAAGAGTACGAGGTGAAGGATCTGAGGAGTTAGCTCTTCAAGAAAGTACATAATGCAAGTTTAAGTTTTAAAGTATATGTTATTTTTGTAGACATGTACATTAATATTTAAGAAAAATTTAGGGAAATTGATATTAAATGGAATGATGTTATGAATACATATTCACAACCAAGTATTCATGTATGAATAACCACATACAAATTTGAATGATTCAATCTTAAAATAAGAGGTAATATGATTGATTAAAACATTTCTTAGTTGTTAATATTTTTGAAAAGAAGTTAAATTCTTTACATATCGCAAACAAATTCTCTTTATGCAAACAACATAACAGATATAATGTTATGAAAGTATGCAACAATATAAAAAAAGTATAAATTACAAATAATTGAAGTTTACTGAATCTGAAATTAGAAAAAGTTGACTATAAAATAATATGATACCTGCTTTGCAGGTGAGGCAATAGGGACCCCAGATATATGATACATGCATAGCAGGTGGGGCAAAAAGAATATCTATGTAGTTTAATGACGATAATGCTAGGTTTACTTGGACTATATTTAATATTTTTATGAAAGCTTATTATATAAAGAAAGATAGCTAAATCTTTAGAAGATTAATATTGATATTCTATACAAACTTCAAAAGAATTGAAGGTTAATCCTAAATATGATTTTATGTGGTTTTGCAAATAATGAAAATTTTGATTCAGTTATGATTTTAATGTTGTTATATATTATACTCTTGCATTTAAATTGTTATTTAATTTGCATAACTTTATGAGCCTCATAGCTCACCATTATATATATATATATA
>NW_021318894.1:449793-462686 GCF_001605985.2 Dendrobium catenatum
CATCTTTTTAGTCTTTAAAATAGTATTAAAAAGTTTAGTAAGCCATGAAATTCCTTCATCTCCTAAGCATTTCCATACCTCTATTGAAATATCATCAGGTCCAACAGCTTTTCCACCCTTCATTTTCTTTAAAGCCTCTCTAAGTTCAGATTTACTAATACGCCGATAAAAACATAAATCTTTATTTTCATCTAGAGTGCTAAGGTCACTATAGTCAATCTTATTTTCACAATCTTCATTAAAAAGTTTAGCAAAATATCTCATCCATCTTTGTTGAATATCATCTTCTAAGAAAAGTATTTTTTGATCTTCATCTTTAATACACTTCACTTGAACTAAATCCTTACTACTCCTATCTCTTTGTTTGGCTAACTTATACATATATCTTTCTCCCTCTTTAGTATCTAATCTATTATATAAATCACTAAAAGCTAATGCCTTTGCATCGCATATTGCTTTCTTAGCATCCTTACGAGCCACTTTATATATTTCCCAATTATCAGAAATTTTCCTAAAGCCAATTAAAAAAAACATTGTCCTGGAATTCACAGTCAAAGGAAAAGCCAAAAACACTATACAACAAAAGTAACCGCTTTTCCATAAGTATAACTAATGAAGCACTTGCTCTTCTGTGAGTTCTATTGTGTCTATTTCCGACACACATACCAGGAATCCCAGTATGACAGAACTTATTAGAATATTGCAGTTCCACATGCCCTATTTTTAAATTCCAAAAACAACTGTACTCAATGGATGACTCAGGCATGTAAGAACACTAGCTAGACAAGCCCAACTACTCCATTAGATTCTTTCTTCTCTTCTTTACTCTAGGATTTCAACGCACGACAAATACTTGTATCCATTTTTTTAGAAAGTGCACTAAAGTACCAACTTTGGACGTAAAGTCAGCACAAAGGAAAAAAAAAACATTTTAGTACACCCCAAACAAATGCCCTAAGAAGAAAAAAAGAATTAAGTGCCAAAAAAGCACTTCATTCCTGACAGGTAGAGATTATCAAATCCTGGCTTAAGAATTGAAGAGAATTGAGTTTGACAACCTTCCCTCTCTAATCCTAGATGCAAAAGGGTGTGTGAACATATGTTTCTAACATCACACTGATGGACTTGATCTAAGAAACAGCAATAATGTTAATCAAGATTATGGATATCATAAATTGCTAGTGCAGAAGTAAATGTAATACGATTCTTGAGATTGGTAGGCCTTACAATCTACTACATATATAGATAGCAGTATGTGGGGCCAGAGCTTGAGAGCTTCTAATATGCCCTCCCTTGCCACGACTCCCCTCCAGATGCTTACAAACAGTTAGTAATTTAAAAAAAAAAAAATCCCTACAAAGCTTGGCATGCCTGAAAACATGATGAGATATAAGGGTGTCTACAAGCGCAGGATTGCGCTTCACATTGCCACTTTTGTAACAACCCCTATTCTTCCCTCCTCAATGCCACCTATAGGTCCATCAAAGATTTTGATGCCAAAACTCAAATAATCTCCCTCTCTACAAACAAAAATTGGACCCTGCCACTGCCTCCAAAAAGCAATCATCACGTAGACGTTCTCACTGACAATCGCCATTGTCAGTACTTCTTCTTTGCAACCAACTCCTCCAATTGCCTCAACTTGAGTGGCTTCTCTTCCTCTAACATTGATTTGATCACCTGCCTTTGCCCTCTAAATCAATCTGATCCAATCCATCATCACTGCCAAAAACAATAAGTTCAATTACTTGATTCACAATCAGATTTGTGATATACAGGATTTGCCTAATTGTTGATGGCCAGCCTCGCCACTTTCTTCAATGCAATATTTAAGACCAAGTTTATTGGCAGCGTAAAAGTTGGAACACATATCATCGTCAATGGGTTTTACTGCAACACAAAATCACCAAGGGGAGAAGATTGGGGAGCCGCAACTTGCAATTGAGGGGTAAGATTTCTCCTACAATGGGATGGGCAGTGTTGTCCTCCAACATATTCCTCAGGTAATTTTCCTGCTTTTGATTTTTTTATCTTACTTCTCATTATTGGCATCTCTTCTTCCCTCCATTATTCTCTTTGTTTCTCCACTTAGAGCTTTACCAAACTTCTTGATGATTCCTTGGCACTTATGTTGATCTTCCTCCTTGATTCCCCCCTCTTAACCAGACTCCTCCTTCCGTTCCGAGATATCTCCTTTGGTATTGAGGTGTTTTTCTTTTGTGAGGCAAGGCGTAAGCCTCAAAGCGTTTTGAGACGTAAGCCTCAAAATCTAAAAATTGCATAAAGTTAAAATAAAGGTTACAAGTGATTTTTTATATAATACTCAAATAATATGTTAAAGAATGATATGTTAACTTTCTCTTGAACTATGAAATAACAAATTAGCATATATATATAAAATAAAAAATTGCATAAGATGTAAAGTGTCAAATGATAAATTATGTGAAACAGAATTGAAATTCAAATATTATAAGAGCAAAACAACATGGAATAAAGGAATTACGTAAAAGTATCCTATAACATCAAGTTTAACTCCAAATTCTTTCTTTCTCAGAACCCTATTCATCCACATTTAATTCCTAAAAAAAGCTTACATAATTTGCAACAACTCAGAAATCATCTACGCTATCATCACTAAGGGTCTTTATTTGAGTCATTGTCATAACAAATTGGTCTATCCACTACCTCATCCTATGGAGTTCAATGCCTCTCAATTTGTTTCTTCTTCATTTATTTCAATCATCTTTCTCTTTCATAAATATTTGTCATCAACATAAAAATAGGAATAATACTCCAAAATTTTTATAGGAGGAGATAGCGGCGATATGTGGCGTTCAAGTGATTCTCGATAGTGGCTACGATTGTGGTGGCTACAGCAAAAACGGTGGGCTAGAGGTCAAAGCAGTTGAGAGTAAGTTGTTTGCTACTTGGGGGTGCATGAAGGCATGATTTGTTTGGGACTTTAGTTTAGGATTTAGATAAGTTTTAATAAAAAAAAATATATAAATCGGGTGAGGCGTACGCCTGACACCAGTAAGGCGAGGCACACCTCAAGGCAGGCCTTAGCCAAGCTGAGGTGCAAGCCTCGAGGCATTTTTCACTAGAATTGCGCTGAGGCGGGTCCTTAAGACAAGCCTCATATTGTGTAATTTTAAACAATAGATGAAACCTTAGCTAAAGGTGATAAAATCCAATTCCAAGTCTATCCAATCTTGGTTCAAAATTGACTCGTACATATATAAGCTCGCTACCAAATCAACTTGTGGATCAAGTCAATTTCCAACCAAGTAGAAATCATTTGACCTCTTTTTTTAACATATCTATATTAAATATAAATAGTAGCTATATTTCGAGCTAATCTTCACCCAACTTGATTGATCTTAGTCTAGCTTGAAATTAATTTGAAGATTAAACTAAGCTAAAAATTGGTCTAGTGGATCAACTCATTTCAAGCTCGTTCCAAACTAAAATTTGTTTCAATATTTAAGCGACTTCAAGCTAAAATCTCAATCACCTTGGCTTCTCTTTCCCTTTTAGGCTCAGGTAACGAGAGAGAAAGCAAGTGAGTGGCAGTCCCAGTAAGAGTGAGGTATTAGAAGGCTTTAGGGCTGAGGAGAAGAGAGTGCAAAAAATTATAATGTTTGGATATGCCTTCATAGGCTAGGAGAGAAGGAAAAGGAGAGGGTGAGAGATAATTCTTCAATTGATGAATCAAAAAGATATAATACAATAGCCTATCATAGAAGATAACCTAAAAGATAAGATGAGAACTAAGAGAGGAGATAATTGATAAGGTCTAAACCCTTATCATCCTGCCAAATATGTTATAGATTAGACATCGGCTATCTTAATAAATTTTATAATTTATTGGAAAGAAAATAAAATACTAATAAATCATAGTAAATATCATTTAATTTGTATCATATGAAGGCTTGGTCATCTGACCTGCTTCCATGAGGTATTTTGTGGAAACCTCCTTAATATTTATTAGGGTTTAAATGATTTGGCATAATCTTTCCTAACCACCTTTTAAATTTAAAATGCAAAACAATCAATGATTCCTTCCCTACATGATTATGCAAAATCATATTTGAACTTGAAATTGAAAATGAATTTTGTTTTCACCTCTTAGAAGGTTCTCCAAGCCTCCTAAAGGGCTCTTGGATCTTCGAGGAGTTTCATGAGCCCCTCCAAAAAGATATGAAAAATTCTTATAAAAGTTCTAAAAGTTTTTATAAGATTCCTACAGACTAATTTTGGGGTCTTCTAGAATGTTTTGGAAACTTATCCTAAAAGGTTGTAACCTTTTCATAAAATTTTGACTTACAATTTGGTTAAAATGCTAAAGCCTCCTAGATCAAGATCACTCCAAGAGTGTGACTTCTACCATAAACCTTGTTTTTATCTACAATTAAGGATGCTTTTTTGTGCCTTTTTATATTTTCTTATTTTCCTTTTAAATTAAACTTTTTATATTCATGCTCGCATTATATAATCACTTCATATTTATTTAGATTTTAATTGACTTCACATATTTAACATTCTATTTTAATTGCCCCTTTTAAATATCATGACAACAAATTGCTATTTAAAACTTAAAATTTTCTATATTCTTCATGAATTGATATTGTTCAACAGTCATGCTCATAGAATTGACATTATTCAATACTAAGGCAAGACTTTCAAGCTTTATGGTAAGCCAATGAATTATATATATAATTTAGCATTCATATGTCATTGTTATAGTTTCTTTGATTTTGATGTAGTTTGACAATTGTATGTATTTAAATTTGTGTAGCATAATCGATATTGATGTTGTTTGAAAAATGGTTGTTATATGTGAAGACAACAAATCAAAGTACAAAATTAGGTAATACTTGTGCATTGAGCATTAAAAGCAATCTTCTATGTTTTTAAGAAATGCAATACTTAAGATGTCAAATTGATAGTAGCCATGTTATGATCATATAGATTAAATATCTCACCACCTAGGTATGATGTTTTGTACTTGTTAGGAGGTAACATGCCCACATCTCCAATTGGGTTGCCTCCATGTCCACCATCCACATCATGGCTTAGTTATAGCCATGACTTTAATTTCCTTCAAAATAATCACAAGTAAGGGGGGGGGGGGGGGGGGAGATAGAGAGAGAGAGAGAGAACAATTCAAGAACCTTCAATTAAAGAATTGCAATGGGAGATTCACCAACAACAAGAACTGCTTGCAGCGATGAACTATCATCCGATTGAATGTTGAAATGAGGAAGAATGTCTAGAAGAGGAGGAAAATCCATTTAACCAAAAAACTTCTAGCAAAAAGGATGAACTTCCCCTTCGTTATTATTGGTGTAAGACTCTCCAGATTTCAGAAGGATCAAGATAGATATTTCGGACTTTAAGGGTCGATTAGATCTCGATGAATTCCTCAATTGGTTACATATTGTTGAGCGAATTCTTGAATACAAAGAGGTACCTCTTGATCGCATTGTCAAATTGATGGCCATAAAATTAAAAGGTGATGTCTCCTTGTGGTGGGAGAATATGGAGCATCAAGGCAGCGTGAAGGAAGAACCAAGAGCAGTTCTTGGGTCAAAATGAAGAAGGAAATGTAACAAAAAAATTTTGCTAGAACATTATCAATAAGATATGTTTCCTTGACTACATAATCTTCAACAACAAGAACTCTCGGTAGAAAGTTATGCTATTGAATTTGTATCTCTTCCATAATATTTCTTTATCCTCTAATATAAATCACAAAGAATGTATATATTTCCTTCTATACTTCTCTAGTTCTCTATCATAATAGTTCATTGGATTCATATATTTATAATAAAAATAATTTTATCATAAAAAATTAGGACTATAATTGACTTTAGTGACCTTAGCACCCTAAATGAAAATAAAGATTTCTGTTTTTATAAACGTATTAGTAAAACCAAAGTTAGAGAGACTTTAAAGAAAATGAAGTGTGGAAAAGCTGTTGGACCTGATGATATTCCAATAGAGGTGTGGAAATGCTTAGGAGATGAATGAATTTCTTGGCTTACCAAACTTTTTAATATTGTTTTAAAGACTAAAAATATGTCAGATGAGTGGAGAATGAGCATGTTAATTTCTATTTTTAAGAATAAATGTGATACAGAAGATTGTGCGGATTATAGAGGAATTAAGTTAATGTGTCATACTTTAGAGAAACATATGATAAAGTTTCAAGAGAAGTGTTATGTAGAGTTCTTGAAAAGAAATGAGTTAATAATGCTTATATTCAAATCATTAATGATATGTACGCATAAGCTATTACTTGTGTTCAAACACAAGGTGGTTTTGACCAAGTATTTTCCTATTTCGGTTGGATTACATCAAGGATCAGCCTTAATCCCATATCTTTTTTGCTTTAGTCATGGATGTTTTCACTAGACATTTGCAAAAAGATGTACCTTGGCGTATATTTTTTTGCTGATGATATTCTTCTTGTTGATAAGACTAGAGGGAGTTGAAGGTAAACTTGAATTATGGAGGTCAATCTTAGAGTCTAAAAATTTTTGCTAACCTTTTCGAATTTGATATAGCCTGCGTTGCAGGTGGGGCAAAAGGGATCCCAGAGATATGATACCTGCATAGCAGGTGTGGCAAAAAGGATCTCTATGTAGTTTAATGGCGATAATGCTAAATTTACCTTGGCTTTATTTAACATTTTTATGAAAGCTTATTACACAAAGAAAGATAGTTAGATCTTTAGAAGATTAATATTGATATTTTGTACATACTTCAAAAGAATTAAAGGTTAATCCTAAATATGATTTTATGTGGTTTTGCAAATAATGAAAAATTTGATTTAGTTATGATTTTAATGTTGTTATATATTATACTCTTGCACTTAAATTGTTATTTAATTTGCATAACTTTATGAGCCTCATAGCTCACTAATTTTTTTATATATATTGGTTGTTACAAGGAAGGGGAAATATAAAGTTGAAACTGAGCAGGCAAGTGTTGAAAACTTTAAGTTTTCTCTTTAGAAGTGTTTGTAATGTCTTCTTTTGAGGTACGTAAGCTATCTAAATGCAATGAAACATTTTGATTTTATTAGTGGCTCTATAAGTGTCAGTGTAATATAATTGGGATTATTAGATGTTTCCATTTATTTAGTAAATGTATTTGTTGGTGGATATTTTTTATTCAAGTATGAAATTGAGGAGAAATATTAAATGTAGAGAATTAATTTTATGTTCAGTTTTGTGGCACTCAACATTACTGTAAAGGGATATCGTGGGGTGTTATAATAAGTGCCTTAGCAGATTGCCATTAGTTACTTTGTGATCGGAATTAGTAATATCATGGCATCAATGGGTAGTTAACTGTCATTGATATACATGAGTACAATGCGGTGCTTTGCACAAGAACAACAAAATGCTACCAAACTCATTTAGTGAATCGCAAAACACCAAAGCAAACTCATAATGCTATCAGCCTTATAACTAAAAGGAGAATTAAAACAAGCAACCCTAAAATTTAGTTTTTCATCAAACTATTAAGCTTTACAAACAGCATTCGTTACTTTCGAGGTTAATGCAAGTTAAAGTAAATCTAAAGGCATTCCTAGGTCTCCTACGCTCCTAATGAAACATCACTTTCCAGTACTCTAATTTCACTGCACAATGTCTGAGGGATTCAATATACTGAAATTTTCCTAAAGATAATTAAAAGAAACAGTGTCCTGGAATTCACAGTCAAAGGAAAAGCCAAAAAAACACTATACAGAAAAATTAACGGCTTTTCCATAAGTATAGCTAATGAAGCACTTGCTCTTCTGTGAGTTCTATTGTGTTCATTTCCGACAAACATACCAGGAATCCCAGTATGACAGGACTTATTAGAATATTGCAGTTCCACATGCCCTATTCTTAACTTAGAAAAACAAATGTACTCAATGGATGACTCAAGCATTTAAGAACACTAGCTAGACAAACCCAACTATTCCATTAGATTCATTCTTCTCTTCTTTACTCTAGGATTTCAATGCACGGCAAATACTTGTATCCATTTTTTTAGAAAGTGCACTAAAGTACCAACTTTAGACGTAAAGTCAGCACAAAGAAAAAAAAACATTTTAGTACACTCCAATCAAATTGCCAAACAAGAAAAAAAGAATTGTGCCAAAAAAGCGCTTCATTCCTGACAGGTAGAGATAACCAAATCCTGGCTTGAGAATTGAGTTTGACAACCTTCCCTCTCCAATCCTGGATGCAAAAGGGGGTGTGAACATATGTTTCTAACATCATATTGATGGCCTTGATCTAAGAAACACCAATAATGTTAATCAAGATTATGGATATCATAAATTGCAAGTGCAGAAGTAAATGCAATACTATTCTTGGGATTGGTAGGCCTTACAATCTACTACATATATAGATAGCAGTATGTGGGGCCAGAGATTGAGGGCTTCTAATTTGCCCTCCCTTGCCACGAATCCCCTCTAGATGCTTACAAACATTAGCAATAAAAAAAAAACACCCCTACAAAGCTTGGCATGCCTGCAAACATGATGAGATATAAGGGTGTCTGCAAGCGCAGGATTGTCCTTCCCATTGCCAATTTTGTAACAACCCCTCTTCTTCCCTCAATGCCACCTATAGGTCCATCAAAGTTTTTGATGTTAAAACTCAAATAATTTCCCTCTCTACAAACAAAACATGGACCCGCCACCACTGCCTCCAAGAAGCAATCATCACGTAGACGTTCTCGCTGAAAATCGTCGGTGCTTCTTCTTTGCAATCAACTCTCCAATTCCGAAAAAAAATCTTACATGTGGATAGTTGCATAAACTGATAAGAGGTATGTGACACCTTGTACGAGACAATTCCCAAAAGACTTTGGTTGAGCCAAGTGTAATAAGGAGAGTTTGTGGGGGCCACTACATTTTCCCTATTCTCACCTCTCAATCCACCTACGTTAGGGTTGTTTGGTAGCTTCTCTAAGATATATAATTAGCATTTTTGGCAGAACTAATAAGATTTAGTAGGCGGATAAGACCAAACATATAAATACAAGCACTTAAAGTTAAAAATACTAATTCTAGAACTAACTTATCTCTTTTTAGAAAGTATATCTCCAATACTTAGGTGATAATTTCAAAGTAACTGATTAGCATTTTCATTTTGTCTAGCTTTTTCAAACAAAATATTAAGATAAATGGGGTGCAATTCATATCCCTCTTTACAATTTAATAATGATAAATTATGAAAGTCTATTACTGATAAAAAGCCTTAGCTAAAATTACCCAGCAACCCACCCAAATTTATTGCTTAATTTTATAGAATTTTGTCTATGTTTAAACAAAACACTAGTTTAGAAGATGTTTGTTTGTAGTATTCTTCTTTCAAATCATCATTAACCTTACCCAAACTATTTAAGATCAGCTTTATCAATCAACATTATCCATTTTTCTATAATGAGTGTTGCTTCAAGTGTTACGCACATAAAGAACAGAACTTCTATAAATTTTTTATTAATGCTACCTTCAATCTACTCATTTTCCTTCATAATTCTTCATCATTAACTCTAATTACTCTTCTAAAGGTTACATCTACTCTCAGTTGTACATTCTCAAACTAATTTTATTTTTAAATATATAATTCAATAAGTACTCCTCCAATAATCGCTCTCATAAAATCACTTCTTAGTCTGTCCAACCTAGTTATTATATATGTTCATGATTCATCTTAACATTTTCATTTCTTCCAACAACAACAATAACAACAACATCAAGCTTTTATCCCACTACATGCGGTCAGCTACACGAATCCTTTTCATTTCTTCCACATAAATTTATTTATAACACAACATTTTGATCAATAAAACCTTGTCAATCTAATCATAGTTTTAAAAAATTTATTTTTACATCTTCTCTTGCAGCACTTATCTATTTTAACCACTTAGGTTTAGAAGTTATAACCAAATGCATATTCTTATTCGTTTTTATAATAGATCCAAGATGCCTCGATTCATCACAGGTAATTAGATATTCTAACTATATTGCTCATAGTTATCAATTTAATACCCACTAGAATTGTATACTAAACCCTGCATCTGCTAAGTATTTCCACCATAGCTCCATCTTTTTACTTAGTTCAGTAAATATCTCATTGGTTAATACTATCTTAGGCAAAATACCTCACCTTGAATGTGCTTTGTAAGCACTCATAGAAACAATTTACCCATAGATCTTTCTATGTTTGATCTATACTCCCTACAAAGGATTCCTTTCTACATACCAAGCTCAATTCATGGAGTCTCCACAACATATTATGCAATTAGAGTGATTTTGTAAGCCTTTTGAGGTAGACTTTCTAACATCCATCACAATTCAATTTCTATTCAATGGCCCATATATATGCCATTTGACAGCTTCTTCATGTGGATCTCTCGTCGTAACCTTTCAATCAAAATATTGTTCATTTTAACATTTGGCATTTTTTCCTCCATTCATGTTGAATAATGAAAAAAGCTACTAAAAATAGTAATATTTAGTATTTGAATATATTATTGAAAAGCATAATTCAATGAACAAATAAATTCATTTATTCAGCTAATAAAAATCTTTATCTTTATTTAAAATTTTTTTTTTAATTACAAATGGTTGAATTAATAACTAATGATTTGCCATGCGCTTCAAACTATCTCAATTCAAATCCCTCTATTCTATTATCATCTAACTAAAATTTATACTAATTAATTAAATCATGCAGTAAATTAATTTGTATTAAGTGCGCTTAAATATTTTAATTTAATTGTATGTTCTTCCTCACAATCTAGGGTCAGGTGACCAGTGACTGCATATTTTCACGCCTTTCCTTGAATCAATCAATATCTTCTTAATCAAAGCCCTACAATTTCCAGATACTGAAAACTCCACTTAGGTTTTACAATGGTTTATTGTATGAACCTTATCTGATGATTTGTGCGCAAGTTCACTTCTAGCTTGGTTTTTCTGTCAATAAATCATAATAAAATATTTAAGCCCATACTCTTGAAAGCTTTAAAATAAATTCGAAAACTCAGAGTGACCACATATTCAGTAGCGGTCAGCCTCAAACAAAAAAATGTTACCATAAAAGATAGTAAGATACCACTTTCTATAACCAAATTGACCACAAATTAATTAAAAGTTATTCCCATTGCATGTTTCAAGAAAATGGGACTTAGCATCTTAAAAATAATCATTTCATTCATAATCTAACTCCAAAATTTAATAACCCAAACAAAAAATAACGGTTGACAATTTCACAATAGTGTTTGTCTGACAGTGCAAAATAAAAGAATATTACACAAACATCAAAATCTGAAAAGCAAACTAATATCCAAATCCTAATGATCTCAAAAGCACAAAAATTCTTATCATCTAACCTTTAAAGATAAAAGAAATGCTAAATACCTTATGAATTTAACCCTTTGATGGGCTTTGAAGATCCATTGTGAGGCGCCCACAAAGATTTAAAACCCTCATCTTATTCAACTAAAATGATAACACAATGATACTATTGAGTGTGCTTGCAACCAAGGTAAGAGGTGAGGCTGGCAAATCGGCAAAGATAAACTAATCCCAATGAGCCAGTTGGAAAACAAAGCCAAAAAAGGGAGACTTATCGAGTGAGCAAGGATACATGGGCGAAGTAGCAATCAAGTTAGTCAGTAAGGGAGCGGGAGCAAGCATGTGTTGATCTGCGAGAAGTAGCAATTGAGCAAGTTTGTGAGGGAGAAATTCAGCAGGGGAGAAATAATGGAGATATGGTTCAGCAAAGGAGCAATGACTGAACAAAGAGTTACGTAGGTTTTTTTTTTGTTTCTACATGCCTTAGAAATTATTTTTAGATATTTGCTTAATATATTAAGAGAAAGAATAACATATTTTTGTTTGAGGATATAGATGCACAGGATTTTCTAATCATTTAATTCAAGTTCTTCTAAATTATGACATTGGGTGATTACCCTACTTACAAGGTGTAAAGGCATGCAGTTTGCTCCAATTGACAGTGGTGTTGCCTTAGCCTGCAAGGCACAAACCACAAAAAGACTTCCCATGATGCCCAAGGCAAATTTGGGCGGCTTAACCTTTAGGGAGATCCCCAAAATTATCTTTTAAAAAACAAATTGTTACATCCTTTTACATTGAAAAAGGAGAAGAATAACAAAACTTACTAACCTATTCTTTGAATTGAAAAAAAAAATGTCATAACTTACATTAGATTACAAACAAAAAATGATAAGCTCCCTAAGAAAAAACTCTAGTAAGAAAGATAATATTCCAAATAACATTCTGCTGGCCATTGAAAATCTTAATAAATCAACACCTCTACACCCTATATCATGAACAATTATTACGTCCTCTGACCGGACGTAGAGTTATGTTCAGCCGCCAATAATATGTCGCCACGTGCTCTTACTCTTTACCGTGCGGCCCTACGACTTGACCCGGACCGGAACCCGGGAATGCTATGTTCGCGTATTGCGAGGTATTACTCGGTATTTGCTCGGTATTGCTAGGTATTGCTTGACAATAACGAGAAATACCGCTCTGTGAAGACAAATACCGAGTAATACCGAGAAATACCGAGTTATACCGAGTTTTTTCTTACCGAGTTTTTCTAGAAAAACTCGGTATTTGCTAGAAATACCGAGTTGTACCGAGTTTTTTCTAGAAATACCGAGTTGTACCGAGTTTTACTCGGTACAACTCGGTATTTCTTGGTATTACTCTTTATTTGCTCGATATTGCTCGGTATTGGTTATTGCCGAGCAAAATCGACCAATACCTAGCAATACCGAGCAATACCTAGCAAAATCTAGAAATACCGAGCCATTCTAGGTCCGTTCTGGGGCGAGTTGTCAGGCCG
>NW_021318894.1:463062-502367 GCF_001605985.2 Dendrobium catenatum
CAAGTAATAGCTCCTGCATACATATCTTTAATGATTTGAATATAAGAGTTATTAACTCATTTCTTAACAAGAACTCTCCATAGCACTTCTCTTGGAACTTAATCATATGCTTTTTGTAAATCAATAAATATCATATGTAGATCATCCTTATTTTCTCTATATTTCTCCATCAAATCTCTTAATAAATGTATGGCTTCCATAGTCGACCTACCCGACATGAATCCAAATTAATTTTAAGAAACATTAGTATCACGCCGCAACCTATGCTCCATAACTCGCTCCCATAGTTTTAAAGTATGACACATTAACTTAATTCCTCTATAATTTGCACAATCTTGTACATCACCTTTATTCTTAAAAATAGGAATTAACACACTCATTCTCCACTCATTTGGCATCTTTTTAGTCTTCAAAATAGTATTAAAAAGTTTAGTAAGCCAAGAAATTCCTTCATCTCCTACAAAACCTAATGATCTCAAAAGAACAAAAATTCTTATTATCCAACTTTTAAAGATTACAAAAAATGCTAACCCTTATGATGGGCTTTGAAGATCTACGGTGAGGCGCCCACAAAGATTTCAAACCCTCATCTTATTCAATGAAAAAGATAACACAATGATACTATTGAGTGTGCTTGCAACCAAGATAAGAGGTGAGGCTGGCAAGTCAGCAAAGATGAACTAATCCCAATGAGCCAAAGGGAAAATAAAGCCAAAAACGGGAGACTTATCGAGCGACCGAGTATATATGGGCGAACTAGCAATCAAGTTAGTCAGTAAGGGAGCAAGCATGTGTTGGTGTGCGAGAAGTAGCAATTGAGCAAGTTTTTGAGGGAGAAATTCAACAGGGGAGAAATAATGGAGATATTGTTCAGCAAAGGAGCAATGACTGAACAAAGAGTTGCTTAGGTTTTTTTGTTTCTACATGCCTTAGAAATTATTTTTAGATATTTGCTTAATAGATTAAGAGAAAGAATAACATATTTTTGTTTGAGGATATAGATGCATTGGATTTTCTAATCATTTAATTTAAGTTCTTCTAAATTATGACATTGGGTGATTACCCTATTTACAAGGTGTAAAGGCATGCAGTTTGCTCCAATTGCCAGTGGTGTTGCCTTAGCCTGCAAGGCGCAAACCACACAAAAATACTTCCCATGATGCCCAAGGCAAATTTGGGCGGCTTCACCTTTGGGAGATCCCCAAAATTATTTTTTAAAAAACAAATTGTTACATCCTTTTACATTGAAAAAGGAGAAGAATAACAAAACTAACTAACCTTGAATAAATAAAAAATTTTCATAACTTCTATTAGATTACTAACAAAAAAATGATAAGCTCCCCAAGAAAAAACTCTAGTAAGAAAGATAATATTCCAAATAGCACTCTGCTGACCATTAAAAATCTTTATAAATCATCACCTCTACAACCTATATCATGGAGCAAGCATCAAGTTCATGAAGAAAGAACACATCAAATAACTATTTCAGATAACTTACACAAATCTTTTTAGAAGCAAATATCTTGTCTTGGTGGTTCGATCTCTTATTATTTTTCTAAAAGTCGCTCCCAAGATGATAAACGATGATTCTGCGACGAGGCTTAACCGATTAAGAAAGATCAAAACCGAATAGCATCAAATAAGACGAGGATCTCTTCAGAAACTAACAACCTTAGTGATCAAATTACAGAAATAAAAAAATGCGGAACAATATCTCCCAGATAAAATCCCCGCTCATCTACCGATCTATCAGGACAATGAAATTCTTAAGAACATTCTAACAATAAAAGGTAGTTTGCTCTAAATATAAAATTGAACTAGTCGGAATTACAAAAAGCACTAAATTTTAGAATAACCCAATCGGGAATCGAGAAGTCCAGGGAGGAGCAAGTGATTCTAACCCAAACCTTAAGGCGGCGAGCCAGCAACAGTTCATTGGTGTAACCCATCACAACCCGCAGCCACCGAGAACGCGATTAGGGTTCCAAAAATCGCAATTTAGCGATCTCCGCCGGATGAAGTCGAGGTGTAGAAGACGAGGGTGTCCGGAAGACGAAGAATGCCGAGTGGACTTGCGCGAGCCACGGATCCCGGTTCTCGAAGGCGGGTGCTAGTAGGGCCAGGCGAAGCGCCGCTGGGTCGGCCACACGTCTGCAATTGAACTTCAAATTACATTACAATTCATTGTGTTGGGCTGGCTCGAACTCGACTTGATAACGAGCTCATGAGTTGAGCTTCTAATTATAACTCGGGCTCAAATTTTGAGCTTGAATTCAAGCTTGATGAGACTCAACTCATTAGCTTATGAGTTGGCTCAATCAAACTAATATTAAAAAAAAATAAAAAGTTATATTATTAAAAAAATACACATATTTACAAAAATATTAATTGCATTTATGTCCTAGTGACTTGACAGCTACTTTTGAACCTTCTAAAATATATATGTTTTTTTTTCTTACTTTTCTTTTTTTTTTTTGTGACGAGGAAGCACTGTCCTTAGGCCAGTGAAAACTCTGGTCGACCTAACATGCAACCCACACCAATTTACATGGGCCAACACTTAAGACTTTCACTGTTTTTCAAGAGATTCAAACCATGGACCTAGGCTTTGCCCAGCTGTCTCTTCACCACCCGGACAGCATGTATATATAATATATTATAATATATATATATTTATATATATAATTATAATTATAATAATAATGTATGTATAATATTAATGTATGTATAATATCATATATGTATGTATATATATATATATGTATGATATATATTATGTATGTATTATATTATGTGTATATATATGTATGTATATATATATATATGTATGTATAATATTATATAACATACAATATATATATATACATAATTATATATATATAACTACATATATATATTATATATATATTATACATACATATATATATACATACATATATTATATTATATATATATTATATATATATATAATATATAATATAATATATTATATATATATAATACATACATATATATAATATATTATATGTGTGTGTGTGTGTGTTGTTGTCAATTTTGAACACAACACGAAAAATCCGACCCGAAAAATCCATGTTGTCGGGTTCGGGTCGCAGAATCGACCGTTGAAAAAACGGGTCGGTTCGGGTTGACCCGGCGGGTTGCCCGGGTCAACCCGAAAAACCCGTTGTATTTAAAAAAAATTTAAAAAAAAAAAAAAAAAAAAAAAAGGATTCCGCCCTTGCCCGCTGGCCCCTCCTGCTGCCGTTGCCCCATTCACGCTGCCCGCTGGCCCGGCGTCGCCTGATGCTGCCCAGTGCGCCCGCATGCTGCCACGCGCGCTACCCGCTGCCTCCGCTGCCCTGCGCTGCCGTGCGCGCAGCCCGTGTTGTGAGAAATCGAGCTCTTCTCTGCCGTTGCGATATGGTCTGGTTTAACCGGTAACCCGGCCGAGTTCGGGTCCGGTTGGATTTTCAACCCGTTTCCTACTCGGTTGCGTGTTAGGGTCGACCGTTTGCACCCGGTCAATTCGGTTCGACCCGAACGACCGTGACCCGAAATTGACACCCATTATATATTATAAATTATATATATATATATATATATGTTGCGTCCTGGAATATTTGCGGTGGTAGAGAAATATACAGTTTAACGTCTTAGCATTGTATGAAGATCCAGCACACAATTAGATAAGTTAGAGGTTGTATCGTTCATAAGAGACACAAGTTTTTACGTGGAAACCTCAAAAATGGGAGAAAAATCACGGGGCCTGGACCAGTTTGAATGAATCCACTAGTATTTGCAGTCGATTACAAATGAGTCCCTTCCTTGGGAGAAGGCCTTAGCTTGATGTCACAAATGTATATCATATAAAGTGCATTACATAGTGGGAGTTATAATAGATGTATTAGTTTGGTCGGCACGACCAAAGTCTATATGATGGAGGTCGGAAAGGCCGTTGAAAAGTGATGGACAGAGGTCCAATAGACTATAGTTGGCAGGAGACTGGGGTCAGAAAGACCGTTGTCTGGTGATGGAGGTCGCAAGGACCATAGTAGGCTATGGAGGTCAAAATGATCATAGTTGTGAGAAGATCGAGGTCAAATAGACCGTTGTCTGGTGATGGAGGTCGGAAGGACCATAATAGGCGACGGAGGATAGAAGGACCGTAGTCGGCAGGAGATCAAGGTTAGAAAAACCGTTGTAGTAGGTCGGTACTATGGTAGAACTTTGGCGTCAGGTGGTGGCTCAGCAGAAGTCCGGGCCTCAGGTGGTGTCCTGTTGGAGCATAGGGACTCAAGTAACGGTTTGGCAGAAGTCCGAGCCTTAGTTGGTGGCTTGGTGAAGCATAGGGCCTCAAGTGGTTGTCTGGTGGAAGTCCGGGCCTCAAGTAGTGGTCCGGAGGAGCCACAGTATTAGGTGGTGGTCCGGCGGAGGTGAGGGCCTCCAGTGGTGGTCCGGCAGAGGTGACGGCCTCATGTGGTGGTCCGACGGAGCAACGACGTCAGGCGGTGGTCCGGCGGAGGTGAGGGTCTCAAGTGGTGGTCCGGCGAAGGTGAGGGCTTTTGGTGGTGGTCCGGAGAAGGTGAGGGACTCCGACGATGGTCCGGCAAAGGTGAGGGCCTCAAGTGGTGGTCTGGCGAAACTCCGGCGGTGGTCCGACGAAACTTCGACGGAAGTCCAGCGATGGTCGAGGAGCTTCTTCCTTCTCTTGTATTTTGCTTGGGTCCCCTTTCAAGAGAAATGAGGGGTCTATTTATAGATTTATGGAGTGACATGACCCATAAATAGATAGGAGATTAGGGGCAAATATGGAGTGGTTTGAATGAACGACTGATATTGAATCTTTTAATCGTAGACTATTTATCAGGTGTTTGAAGGTCTTAATGACTTTGGAATTCATCGATCTTTGGCTCGTTGGATTCGAATCATCGTGCCGCTCGATTCGACTACAAGCTCTTTAAGTTCAGAAATCGTTTGGTAACTCAAATTGTGGTACAAACTTTCCAACAGTGCTTTAGATCCTTCATTTGGACTCATTTGAGCCTGGATTGAGTCGAATTTGGTGTCGTTGGGTTCATATTTCTGAGACGCTTAGTTTGACTATAAGTTTGATGAAATTGGAGTTTAGGTGATCCCAGATTTAATTTTTGAAGTTTTCGGCTTGATTTTGCTTTAAGATTCGTGCCCAACAAAGATAAGTTTTTGATGACATATCACTTGCCCCCCTATTTTCGGACGTCGAAGCTCCAGAAGTCCGAAAATACTTGTTCCGATATTTTACATTGACTGAATAGCAAAAATTTGTGTTCCAAAAATTATAATCTTGCTCAAATACATAACCGCCGGCCCTTAACCGAGCGGTCTGAACAGGCGCGCCGCGCAGGCGGCGGCGGCGGCAGCTGACCGGTCGTTTCGGCCTCCTACGCATGTCTGGGCTTGATTTTTTGCCTGGATGGTCCAAATCAGACGTTTTTGGGGTCCCTATACACGTTTTTTGACGTCCTAGACTTAATTTCGTCATTTTTGGAGCTCAACGGGACCTCAATGATCAAATTTCAGCAAGTTCATATTTTATGGAGCGCAATTTTTGGCAATTCAATCAAATTGAAGTGTTGTAACATATATTTTCGGACTCCTGGAGCTTTGACATCCGAAAATAGAGGGACAACCGATATATCATGCAAAAATTATCTTGATCGGGCACGAATCTCGAGGTAAAATCAAGCCAAAAACTTAAAAAATTGAATTCGGGATCACATGAACTCCGATTTCAGTGAACTTATAATCAAACTGAGCGTCTCAAAAATACAAACCCAACGACACAAAATTCGACTCAATCCGAGCCCAAATGAGTACAAATCAAGGACCTGAAGCATTGTTGGAAGGTTAGAACCACAATTTGTGTTACCAAACGGTCTTCGATATTGACGAGCTTATTTTCAAATTGAGCGGCTTGATAAGACGAATCCAACGATCTTAAGATCACCAAATTTCGAAGTCATTAAGACCTTCAAATGTCTGACGAACGGTCTATGATCAAGGGATTCATATCGGCCGTCCATCCAACCACTCCTCATTTACCCTTGATCTCTCACCTATTTACGGGCCATGGCACTCCAGAAATATATAAATAGACCCCTCATTTCTCTTGAAAAGGGGGGATCGAAGCAAGAGGGAGCAAGAGGAGAAGAAGAGAAGGAAGATAAGAAGATTATGAGGGAAGAAACTCCTCCTCGACCACCGCCGTCAGAACTCTGCCCGACTTCCGAAGTGACGTCAGAATTCCGCCCTACTTTCAAGTAACTCCGAGATTTTGCCTGACTTTCAAGTAACGCCGAGATTCCGCCCGACTTTCAAGTAACACCGGGATTCCACCCGACTTTCAAGTGACGTCGGAGATGGAGTTCTCCCCGACCGCCGATTAACGTAAGAGTTCTACCCAACGATGGACCTTCGCTCGTCGCTAGATTTATACCTGACACCAAACTTTTGTCTGTTGTCAGATTTTTGCCGGATAACTATCCAATATGGGATTTCTATCCATAGATGGGCTTCTACCTGATGCCTTCCTTCTGATCTCCATCTTCAGACAACTATCCTTCTGACCTCTGTCGCCCGCTGACAATGGTCCTTCCGACCTCCATCGTCCGCCGACTACAATCCTTCCGACTTAAGTCGCCCACCGACTACAATCCTTCCGACCTCCGTCGCTTGTTGACTACGGTCCTTCCGACTTCGTCGCCCACCGACTACAGTTCTTCAGACCTCTGTCGCCCGCCGACTATGGTCATTCCGACCAAACGAACACGTCAACAGTGACTCTTTGTATTCATATCATGTAATGTACTCCATAAGATGTACATCAAGTTCAGGCCTTCCCCAAGGAAAGGCCTCATTTGTAATCAACTGCAATACTAGTGGATTAATTCAAACTGGGCTAGGCCCCGTGGTTTTTCCCCCTTTTCAGGGGTTTTCCACGTAAAAATATTGGTGTCTCATATGAATGCTACACACTCTCTCTTATCTGTTATGAAGCATAGGTTATCCTTTCACTTGGGGCTATAGCTCTCCAACAATAAATAATATCATAATTTATAATTTCTCTTTAGCAAAGACTATTGTGGTCAGTAGCGAAGGTGGAATTTTTTTATAAGGGGGGCCAAACTTTAACCTTACTTCAGTTGATTTTAATATTCAGATTCAATTAATCAATTTAATGCTTATATATATTATGAAAAATTAATATACTCTATGAATATATGCTTGCCAATTACAAATTTTGGACCCATCCACAATGTAATTAATCATATGTTAATAAATAACAAAGGAACTGAGGTAAATAATTCACTAGTAACAATGTTAACTTTAACAAGTCAAAAGAGATATAATTTGTCATATCTTCTCAATTAAAAGGCTATAGAAGGTACAACCAACGCTTTCCTATATGATAAGCACCAACAATACCAACAGTCTTACCCTTGAGATTGTAAGATCAATACATAATTGTAGCAAAATTCCATTCGAGTAACAACCACTATCAAACATCCTCCCTCTATCCACTAAATATGGCCCTCCAAGTACCATCGCAAGACTATGATCCTCCTATCACAATTGTCCAGCTATGATCATCATATCACTTTCACTCAACTACAATCCTCCGACCACCATAACTCAACTAGGTTTTATGATAGTTGTCACCATAATAGAACTCTCCGACCACTATCATTCGACTGCAACCCTCTAATTGTTATCGACACCAATTTTGAATAGTAATGCCAGCACTAAAATTTATGTTGGAATTTTTAATCTATGGTATCCCTCCTACAAGGAAAATGACCAAACATACAACCAATAATCTCTTGAAGATAGCTCCCATGTCACAAGACTCTTCTAAGTTCCATGAAATAATTCAATTTATATAGTTTATGTCTATTATATCATATTAATATTTTTCAATTTCAAGGGGAAGGGCATCATTTATAACCAAGAAGAAACACAAGTAGGATTGTTTCCACGAAGACAAACCCCTTATTTTTTTTAATAATTTTGGGGGTTTTCACATAAAACTCTAGTGTATGCTAAAACGTTAATATGTCTCAACCACTATTTTTTTTTTGTCATGGAATAGTTTGGCGATATATGTGGAAATGATTCTAGGCTAGGAGGCAACCCTTATTATAACCTTGAAAGGTCTTCCATATCAACATCTCGAGCTTGGTTATATTAGGGCAATTTCTTTTGCATTCATTATAAAAAAAGCAAGTCATAATAGTTGCTCTACAATAATAAGATTACATTATGACTTGAATTAGACTTGGTAAGAGTTATGAGTTTATTTATGAAATTTTATGAACTTGATTTAAGTAGGAAATTATAACTAGAAAATTTTCTTTGGGAGCATTGTGACCTTAAGCTATATGTTTGATAGAATAAAATTTTGAAAGCCTTTGAGGATGATGTGGCGCCACCTTCTCTATATATTGGAAAGCATTTGAGAGCGATGTGATATTGAAAGGTGATGTTGCAATGATGAGACCTCTATTTATGAGAAGTTTCAAAAATAAATTCTCTGTGGGAGCGTAACGGTGTTGAGAAGAGAAGAAGAAATGATTGAAAGGGAAGAAGAGAGAGAGAGAGAGAGAGAGAGAGAGAGAGAGAGAGAGAGAGAGAGAGAGAGAGGGAGGGAGGTTCAGGGTCATAGAGCTGATTTCATCCACTGAGCCAATCAGGAAAATTATTCATCTCGAGGTAGGTTATCATGACCCTACTCCTATTTTCGATGATTTTGGATTTCTAAGATTTTAATTTGGTCAAAATGGCAAAATTCATGATATCTTAATTTCTAGAAAGTTTTTCTTATTTAAATTTTAGTATGTTGTATATCTACTGATTTTGCATATTGTGACATGAACATATAAAAGTTTCATAAGATGCTTTAATATTTTGATTTATATTTTCTTTGAAAAGTATGATGAATAAAGCAAGAAATTGATAAATGACAATTGCATTTGGTTAGACAAAGTGAATGACAAGCATATATGATAAAGACCATTTTGACATGACATGCATAGTTGGCATGAATTGTTTTATATAGCATGTATATCGATACGATGTAATTGTTAAATACATAAATATGAAAATGAGCAGATTAGATTATCTTATGAATATTGTTATTATGATTTACATGTTATTTTATATGCACAAAAAATATGATGCATTACATATATGTTGTGAAATGTGTGCATATGAGAAAAGCTAGCTACTATATGAATCAGGTTGGCAGAGATATAATATGATACCATTTGCATGAGGGTGGGTCAATAGACTTTACTTTAAATGTTCACATGATATTATGAGAGGCATAAAGAGACATGATATGATTATAATTTGGGTGATGATTCCTATACATGATTCCAGTTGACTGTTACCATTCTACCGATATGACATGATATGATATTATATTGTGCAATATGTGATGATGTACATCCCCACATAGTATGATTAGCTAGAAATCCTATATTGTTTATAATATATTTATAGAATGCTATGATAATTATATATAATGTTTCATATTATATGATATAATATGATATTATGATGTATAGAAGTGTAGCCTATGATGATTCATGATCATTTTAAAAGCTCTGTTATACATGATAAATTCCATACAATACATAGTACTAGCATACATGATAATGCTCTTGATATAATATGACATATAATATTGATGTATATAAACATGATGATACATTAGAACACTTCACTTATAATGTAAGATGTCTGTGAATATATGATGCATGTGATGACATATTAACATATATTATGATATGAGATTACCTTAAGGACACATGAACGTATGATTACAATATGATGATCGTGGTCATAATTGCATTATGTAAGATGCATGTATAAGAGTAAGCATAGAATGATATTGGTTCAACATATGATTAGCTTTCATGATTTAATTAATGATGACATGTATATTATATTATTTTCTTGCATTGAATACAGTTGTAGGTTCTGTATAATCTACTGAGCTATCTGCTAACTCTATATATTTACATGTTTCAGGAAGGGTAAAACATCAGTGGAGTAGATAGAGGGAGTTGCTGTTAGAGGTATTTTATATATGATGTTATAGATGAATCCTTTTGTAATCGTACGACATGTATATTAATGGATGAAATGTCGGGAAAAATTTATGATTAGTGTATAAAATATTTTGATATGAATAGATATAAGATCTATATATGTTTATGATTTGGATGATGTTTCTATTTTATTTCTATATATTGATTTCCTTTAGTGGCTCTGTTGTTATTAAATTTAAGATGAATAATAAATTCTCTCCAATTCGATTTTAGGATGTGACATCAAGAATGTGGGACACCATGGCTATAATCTCAAAGGAATGTTGATGTTAACATCATGGGCACTATTATGATCTAGCAAAACCTTTCTTTCAATATTCTTCTACATATCCATGGCAACTCATAGCTATCATTATTAAATCTCTCTATAAATATAAGCAAATTTTAAGAAAGCTTCAAAAAAATTTCAAGCTCTACACATACTTCCTATATGGACTTTCATTCCCTTGATAAGATCACAATCATGATCTCGAAATGGCAATAAAAATCTAAAGGGGAACCAAAGTTTACATTTTATTTGGGATAAATGTGGAATTTTCCTCTCCCAATCAAGGTTTAGTCGATCCAAGAGAAATTTGATTTGACCTCTTTCTATAGGTGAATATCATAGAATAATGCTCTGACAAACAACATTGTATATATCAAACATTCTTCGTATATTTTCCTCAATTCCTTTCACACAGGTTAATATTATCGGATAAGTAAAATATTCTCGATGGATTCCTCCTAACATCTTCTATGTAAGTTAATATTATAAAGTAACTGACAAACAAATTTGAATATATTAAAAATTCTTAGTGAATTATTCTTGACCTTATTTAAATAGGTTAATATCATAATCGAATAATGCTCTTACAAACAATCTCCACTAGGTCAAATATCTTCGAAGGATTCCACACATCACTTTTTTCAGAGATTGAAGTCTGCTATGACACCCCACTCCAACAGCCTCACAAAGATGTAATTTTCAGATAATTCTTCATGACCCTTCTTAACATGAATAAAGAGCTTGATTATAATTAATAGTATCAATAAAATTTGTCAATATTATATCAAAACATCAATTACGCTCAACAAAGCAAACATCCAAAGGGCTTGACCTCCTATAGGGGGCAAGCTTTAAAAAAAAAATCACTTATATAAAGATTGAGAGTTCATTAATAATTTCATTCATTTAAACAACTTGATTATAAACATTAATCAAATTTCTATATTACATGAATAAACATGCACTTATGGACTATACAAATAAGAAGTCTTAATTCGAAGTCGCATATAAAATTATTGAATTTATATGATATCAACACACTTTATCAATACCACCAAAAAAATTTTTAAGGACTTCTATAGCCTTCATACTCCCACTTCTACCTAACGCGTCCAAATTCTACAACAAAAAATCTTGGGAAAAGCGTAGAGATGCACGCAGTCATCCAAACAAAACAAATCAGGCTAAATTTTTTAGAAGAAATTAAAAAATAAGCAAGAAAATCACTCTAAAATAGGAAAAACCAGCCTATCTAATAAATTTTCACTATTTTTAAATAAATATATATCTTTTTTATCAGCATCACGTCATCAATAATTGGCCATAGCTTCATATTTCATAATTCTACTTTTGTGCCAAAGTTTGAGTATGATCATCATCATACAAGAAGAAAATCAGAGCTCAAAATGAGGCGAAGAACCTCACCTCCAAACTCAATTCATCCAATGAGGCAATCAACTCATTTTTCAAAGAAAGATCAGAGCCTCAACATCTGATCCATTCAACAAAAATAGTCAACACTTTTTTTTTAGAAAAATGAGCAGAGCCTCACTATAAGGATTTTTAGTCTTTATCGCCTCTAAATTTAGAAAAATTATTACTTGTGGACACTGGATGTAGATCTATGTCCGGACTTCAATAAAAATATAATGAGTGGACTAATGTATTACTATTTATTATTGTATATTTAGCTATGTAATGTTATGTATTACTGTGTATTAGCTAGCACACAACAATACACTAATATATTGTTGTGTATTATTGTGTACTAGCTAAAACACAACAATATACAATGATACCTAGTAATACATAGTAATACTTAGTCTACACGTTATATTTTTATTGAAGTCCAGATGTAGCTTCTACATCAGGTGCAAGCACAAAATAATTTCTCCTAAATTCACCCGTGCGACAAAGACAATCAACGCCTTTTTTAAGAAAAGATAAGCCTCATCATAAGAAATGCAAGCTTTGATCACTTCTAAATCAAATTATGTCCGACAAGGACAATCAATACCTTTTTCAAGAGGACACTAAAGCCACCACCACAAGGACAATAAGTCTTGATTGCTTCCAAATCTATTTTTCTTAACGAGGACATTCAACACATTTTCAATAGAAGATTGGAGTCTTAATGGACGGACTATAGCATTCATTGCTTTTAACAATTTTTAAACTCCTATCATATAATTTTTTTACCCTTTACGAAAAAACTAAAGCCTAAATGGAAGAAACACCATTCCCTTAGCCTCCAATGGGGGTATTAATAGATAAAAAAGGGTAGAAAGGTTTGTTAGTTTTTCCAAAAAATTTGCTTCTTAAAGAATAAAAAAGGCAAATAATAACAAAAAAAATTGCATGCACATATGCATCTTAACAAAAACAGAAGGATAAAAACGCCTCAAGGGACAATTTATGCATGCTTGACTGCTTCAGCATTGGCCTTAAAAAAAAAAAACTCATCACTTATGGGAGCTGCTCGCTATAGAGCTAAGACCAAGATCTCCAACTGAATAATACATTCTTCAGTCCACCTTAAAAGTTAATGAGAATAAAATCCAACCAAAAATAATTTATCATACAGTTCAATAAATCTCGAAAGTCTTCATAATAGCTCAAGAACTTGCACACAAAGAACAAAGTAACATTGAAACACACTTGAAATCACAGGCAGTATAAGGAATGAAGCACTAGCAATTAACTGTCTGACTCATCTGAGAAAGACCATCACAAACAACAGCCTTATTTCAACAAAATTCCATGAAAAACCAATAGCTTCATCACAGCAATAGTCAAACAAAATATCAATTCATTCAGCATCGAGTTCAAAAGTGCAAATCATATCAAATCTTAAAGAGATCAGCTAATATGGCTCCCAATAAACAGCTAGCTCAAGAAAAAATTACTACCAACAAAAATAAAAGGCCAGCTCGACGGCAACGTACTTGATTGATGTGGGTACCTACCTTCTATCTTTTATGTTAGCTAAATGAAATTTGTTTTGACTAACACAATATAATTTGAATTTTTTTCTTCAAAATACATCTAGTGATGATCAAAATTCAACACACTCTCAAATTCGAACAATTTGATTCGGAGTGAATATCAGTGACCATTAAGGATTTTACCATATTATTTGTAAATGTCTATGATGCACCTCCTCAAAGAGGCGTGCAGTGTCCGACACCGTGTCTGACACGACACTCGTCCGACACTCCTGCGACACGTGTCGGACACGCCGAAAACGTGTCCGATTAAAAAATATTAAATGCAAATTGGACACGCGTGTCCGACACGCGTATCTTAAATACTTTATGAATTTTTTTAAATATAATTTCTTATATTTTGCGGGATTTAAAGTAAATTTCTTATTTCCTACCCACAACACAAACTCAACGTCCGCACTTAATTCCTAATCATCGAATATTCTCATTTTCATTTCTTTTTGGCAATGAAGATATTTTCATCTCTTCTCTCGGTGGCTGATAAATAGCATTAACACCTGACTCTCGACGCCTGAAATATTAATTGTTGTTTTTTGAAACTTACCAAAAAAAAAAAAAGCTAATGTACATGCTCGGTACTGCTAGGTATCGCTAGGTACATGCTTAGTACTGCTAGGTACCGCTTAGTACATGCTCGGTACCGCTAGATACAAGCTCGGTACCTAGTTATCATGAAATTGATTTATTATTGCTTGTAATTTTTAATATAATGTCACATTAATTTCTATATATTATATTAAAAAATTATTATGCCGTGTCCACGCCGCACCCGTGTCCTATAATTTTAAAAAATGCCGTGTCCCGTGTCCGTGTCATGTCGTGTCCGTGTCATGTCGTGTCCATATCGACGTGTCCGTGTCGGTGCATCATAGATAAATGTGCTATTTGGTTTTCTTGGTTTTAGCAGTTGATGAAACACCGTTTTTTTGTTGAACATAAGCATGATAGATACTTTTGGCTAATCATGTAGCTTATGCGGTAATTCTTATTATCAGTGTTCTAAAAAAATTATATTAAAGTTGTAGTGTGAATTATTGATAAATTAAGTTAACATTATCCATTAAAATTTTGGGCGAGAAATAATCGAGCATGGGCTATGACGTGATACTAATGTTTCTCAAAATCCGTTTGAATTCATGTCGGGCAGGTCTGCTATAAAAGCTATATATTTGTTGAGATGTTTGATGGAGAAATATGGATAAAGTAAAGAGGATCTACATATGATATTTATTTATTTAGAGAAAGCATATGAAAAAATTTCAATAGAAGTGTTCTAGAGAGTTCTAGAAAAGAAAGGAGTTAATAATGCTTATATATAAGTCATTAGAGATATGTATATAGGAGTTGTTACTTGTGTTCAAACATGAGGTTGTTTGACCAAATATTTTCTTATTTCATTTGGATTACATCAAGGATCACCTTTAAACTTATATTTTTTGTTTTAGTCATGAATGTTCTTTTTAGATAGTTGCAAGAGGATGCACCTTACTATATGCTTTTTGTTGATGATATTCTTCTTGTTGATAAGACTAGAGTATGAGTTCATGAAAAAATTGAATTATGGGGGTCAACCTTAGAGATTAAAAGCTTTCGTTTGAGTAGATATAAAATTGAGTACATGAAGTGTAATTTCAATAGTAATAGATCTATGGTGGGACTATGACATTGCATGACTGAAGTCTTTAAAAAAGGGTGTATGTTCTAGATATCTCAGGTCTATTGTGCAAAACGATAGTGAAATAGATGGGGATATTATTAGTAGAATTCAAGTTGGATGGTAGAATTGGAGGAATGCAACGGGCCTATTGTGTGATAGAAAGACACCCCTCAAACTTAAGAGAAATTTTATAAGATGATTGTGAGACCTACAATGCTTTATTGGGCACAATGTTGGTCATTACAAGTGAAGTATCAAATTAAGTTAAGTTTTTTAGATATGAGGATGTTCAAGTGAATGAGTGGCTTCACACTTAGAAACAGAATGCAAAACGAGTATATACGTGAAAAAGTTGGAGTAGCTCTAGTGGCAGATAAGATTAGAGGGAGTTGCCTTAGATGGTTTGGTCGCATAAAACGTTAGTCTTTCGATAACATTGCTAGGAGATTAGATGCATTAGATCTGGCCTATGTTAAGAAAGGTAGAGACAATACTAAAAAAACTTGATTAAATTTTAGCATAGATTAGCCTTTCGATAACATTGCTCTCTATTGTATCATGTTAAGATCAAATTCTCATTTAAATCTAAAAAAAAAGTCATTTCTAATATTTTCTATCTGAGTCATTTTAGGTCTACCTCTACCTTACTTAACATAAGTCAAATCTAATACATCAAACTCTCCTAACCGGGTCATCGGAAGGCTGCCGTTTTATATGACCAAACCATCAAAGGCACCTCTCTCAAATCTTATCTTCCACTAGAGCTACTCCACTAGCTCTTCTAAAATTAGCAACTCAACAAAATTAACTTCAAATAAATTTCAAAACCAATGTATATAGAGTTATCGTCTTATTTTGACAAATGAAAAGTAAACTATCCATACCAAATTCTAATATAACATTGCAGAGTTATAACCGGATGGCAAAGAACCTTAAACCTTGCATCTCGAGGAAATGAGAGAGAGATCATGTCTTCATCGCTGGTCTCACAAGACCTAAGCCTGAACCACTTCCCAAATGCTTAAATTCAGTGGCCTCCAAATGCTCCCCATGTCCGGCAAAACCAGTTCCACCTTTCTCCAAGAACACCAAGTTCTTTTCCCTGCATTCCTTGTTACACACCAGGCAAAACTTATCCTTGGCAATGAACCTATCCGCACACTTCTTGCAGAAGACATGACCACAAGTATTAATGGCCACAAGAGAGAGTGTATTCGTAAGGGTAACCTTGCAACTAGGGCAGATGTAATTGCTATCCACAGACTTGGACCTCTTATTCTCTTTGTTATTGTCTTCAGTGAAGTAGATAGAGAAGAGAGTTTTCAACTTGAGTTTCTCTTTGCCCTCTGGGCATATGGTGTCTGAAGATGGAGCATCAACTTTAACAGGAGCTTCAGGAGTTGCAGAAGGCAGCCAGAAAGCTTTCATTGTGCGAAGGGCTTCCTCTTCATAGGATGTTACCTTCACGCTATTGGCTCCATGGAAGCCATTCTTATCACGGGAGTGGCTCTTGTCATTGTATTGGGGAACGGCTCCATGATTTTGCTGATCAAATGCATCAATTTCCCGAGCTTGTTGCAATGACAACCTTTCCAATTCCTCATCTTTTTGTTGCTTCTGTTGAGCAGCATGAGCAGCTAATTTTCTATATACAACAAAGACAGGAAACATCTTCTAAGAAAGACTGAAAACTTAAAATTTCAACAGTTAAAACTAAGATTAAGGGTTTGCATGCAAAACAAATTATAAGAGAAATGTGGTAGTATAATTTTATGTTGTAGTAAACCAATTCACCAAAGATTAATTCAATAGCCGATCAATTAACCTTTGTAAGTAAGTAGATTGTAAGATATCGGTCTTAACTTCAACTAAATAGGCATTAAAATAGTTAGGCTGCGACAATTGTGACTAAAAAGTTATAGCAGTGAATTATGAAATTCTTTACAAAAGAGATATAAAGCTTCATTCAAAAATCATACCTACAACGTATATTAATGGGGAGAGCTTCATGAACTAGGCACAGATTTGAACATTTAAAGCATTGGATCCTCGAAAATAATATTATTGAAATAAAAACACAAATTTCAACGTTCTCTTTCAACTTTAAATCAGGAGTAGTACAATCAATTTATTTTTTCTCTTAAACTTCCCCATCAAAAGAAAATAATATATGGATCATTTTTTCCCTCCCACCAAATCTTTTAGTCCAAGCCAAGCAGGCAAGCAAGGAATGAATGTGAGGACCACTCGCCTCTGCCAAGGATTCTACTCCACAACGCCTGCTATAGCAGACCGCAGATCACAGCATAGCACTCATATTATAACTAACTGTACTTAATCTATCTATATATATACAAACACCAATATAATAAGGTACAGTATTCTGATATCAAAAGGAATTTCTCAGATTATATTCTTCTATTATTCCTTTATCTTTTAACTTCTCTCAGACCTTTTCATGGTATCAGAGCAGTAGCTTCATTGCTCTCCTTCCAACTCACCATGGCCGACCAAGCATTTGCATCGTCTCCCCCACCCAACTCAAATCTCTCTGCCTCTATGGCCGACTTCACTGTTCCACCACCTCTAAAGCTCCTCATGTCCAATCTCAAACATATAGTCACCACTCAACTCACTAACGACAACTATGCCATTTGGTGTCTTCAAATTTGTCAACATTTTTCAGCTAACGGATTCGAAGGCTACCTCACTGAAACTCAAACCCATCCGCCATACCCTTTGCCCACCTCCCCAAACCCGGACCTACACCTGTGGTGTTTAATTGATCGCAATTTGATCTTTGCCCTTTTCTCCACCATATCACCAGTTGTTTTGCCCTATATGATCAATCTTACCTCTGCTCATGACATCTGGATTACCTTGGAAAAGAGACTTCAACCTACAAATTGATCACGCGTTATCCAACTCAAAAATGAGCTTCATCACATCCAAATGCGTGACTCCTCCAAGTCTTAGTACCTAGCTCAAATCAAAACCTTAGTTGGCAACATTGCAGTGGATGGATCACACATTGATACAGAGGATATCATCTTAAGCCTCCCCTCCACATACAACTCCTTCAAAACGGCGATCCGCACATCCCTAAACCCCATCAGCCTCGACGTCCAATATTCTCTCCCGTGCAACATGAAAATAAATCTTCAAGCTGAACATCTGAAGGACACCTCCCTAACCTCAGACAACCAAGCTCTCTTCTCCTACCATTCCGCTAAATCTAGAGGCTGCAACAATTCCACCCCTCAAGCTCATTCTCTCGCATACGAGGGGCATCACCGCATCCATCTGCTTATTCTCCCAGAACCCAAGTTTCCCCGCAGACACCATCATCTCATATAACTTGTCAGATTGCGGCAAACAGAGTCACTCCACCCTCAACTATTGGCATCGTTGCAATCTTCAATTTGCTCCACCATCTTCCTAGAACTCTAGAGCACTACTCAGTCAGTACAAGCCCTCCCCAACAATTGATTGGGTACTTGATTCAAGTGCCTCTACACACCTGACATTTGACACCTCCAATCTCCAACAACCCATTCCCTACAACGGTTCTGACTCAATCTCCATTGCCAATGGTAGTAATATGCCCATCCAACACAGTGCCCAGGGTCTACTTCCTTTGACAGATTTTGCTCGTAAGCTTCATCTTCACAATCTCCTCCATGCCCCATCCCTCTCTCATAATCTGCTTTCTAACTCTAAACTCATCGCTGATAATCACGTCTCTATCTCTTTTGATGCTCGCGGTTTTGTTATCAAGAATTTTTATGACAATCGCATTCTACTATGTAGCCCCAGCCGTGATGGCATTTACCCTGTTCGAACTACATCCACCTTCACCTCCATAGCTCTTCAAGCTACATCAGCACCTTCATCCGTCTGGCATGTGCATCTTGGTTATCCTCACCAACACCTCTTTTCCACTTTAGCTAAATACATACTATCCTTATGTAATCTTTCATCTTCCTTTGTCTTCATCTCTTGTTATGTGGTCAAAAGCTACAAGTTACCTTTCAATACAAGTGTTACTTCTACTAAACCGTTTTAATTAATTCACTCGGATGTATGGGGTCCGACACCATTACCTTCTCTTAATGGCAATCGATACTATGTTATTTTCATTGATGATTTCACTCATTTATACTGGTTGTACTTGATGAATTCTAAACAAGAAGCCTTCAATTAATTTCAGCAATTCTGCTCACTAATAAAAAATAGCTATAACTCCACCATTCAGGTTTTCTGATCGAATGGTTGATGAGAATTTACAAGCAACAATTTTAAATCATACCTATTATCTCATGGCATCTCCCATCAATAAGTTGCTCGTATACTCCTTAGCAGAACAACCTTGCCGAAAGGAAGCACCGACATCTCATTGATCTCACTCAGACACTATAACATGCCACCAATCTCCCATTACACTTCTGGGCTTAGGCCCTCACAACCTCCAATTATCTCATTAATCGACTTTCGACCAAGGCGACCAATCTTCAAATACCATTTCAACACCTCCACGTCAAACCTCCATCCTACGCTCATCTCAGAACATTCAGCTATATATGTTTTCCCTGGTTGCAACCTCAAGCCCCCAACAAACTCTCGCCCCGCTCTCAAGAGTGTATCTTTCTCGGCTACTCAACCACTCATAAAGGCTACAAGACCCTAAATCTTCATACAAACAAAATTCACATCTCTCGACAAGTTGTGTTTCACGAGCAGACATTTCCTTATACATCAACTCCGCCAAATACTTCTCCCAACTCACTATCCACTAGCTACTCTCCTCTACTCATATCTACAACCACCATTCCACCATACCCTCCTCTTCCATCCCTAATTCTTCCATTACACATTCTGTCATAACACCAAACCACACTTCACCCACCACCTCAGCCCGTTCTACTTCCGGTTCACCAATACAATCGCATATTCCATCTCCAGCTGCACCAGCCAAGAGTTGAAATTTCCCTGCCAAGGATTCTACTCCACAACGCCTGCTATAGCAGACTGCAGATCGCAGCACAGCACTCATATTATAACTAATTGTACTCATTCTATCTATATATACAAACATCAATGTAATGAGCTACAGAATTCTGATATCAAAAGGAATTTCTTAGATTATCTTCTTCCTGTTATTCCTTTGTCTTTTAACTTCTCTCAGACCTTTTCAAAATCCCTAACTGTCTTCCCTCTACCCCCAATCTGAACCTAGCGATAACCACCACCAAGAGTTGAAATTTCCATCAGTTCCTCCACGAACCCCAAAACAAAGTTGATAATTTAAGTATGTTTCATATCCAATTAACCAAGAATTTCCATAATCTAAAGAAAATGCTAGATCTGATTTAACAAGATAGAATAACCAGAGGAGGGCACCTCTTGATGTCTTTCTTTTGGGCAAGGAGGCACTCGAGGATGCACTCTTTGCAGAAAACATGACCTTTCTGGCAACAAAGCGGATCGATGAACGGCTTGAGGCAGAGGCAGCAAGTGTCAAAGGGCTTGATGGAGTCCTTCCCCAATCGCTCCTTTTGTGTTCCGTACCCTAGCTTCCGCTTCTCGTCGTAGGTGAAGAAGGCAAGATCATTGTTGTTCTTCGAGTGCCGCTGAGGCATCGTCGCCTTCTTCTCGTCAATTCTCAACCCTCTGACGACCCACCTGATTGCGGAAAAATCAAGAGAGGATTCCGATTTAGCTAACTTGATAGCAGGGCTGTCATTGACACGATCCGAAACTCAATTCCAATAGCAACCGAAAAAATTTGGGTCCCACCCGGTTAGCAAATGGGTTGGACTCGGATTTAAAAATCTGACACGAGTTGAGTTTTTCATAAACTTATATGATGAAATGAATGATAATCTAATTCTTTAAGTATTTACAATTTTATATACGGCTAATTTACATATATATTATATAGTTTTAATGTATTTACATATCTAATATTTTTAAACTTTTATATTTACCAATAAATATATAAATTATATAAAAAATATCAAACACGCATATATATATATATATATATATATATAGACTAATATGATTGTAAAATTGAGAGAAAACTAAAAAATGAGAGCCAAAATCTGGATCTAGGAGGAAAAAGGGACAACAATAAATAGCAATCAACACAGAACATCTTTAAAGCGAAACATTATTATGAGTGGTGTCTGAACTCATCCGAAGGCCAATTCGGACTCGTTCGGATAACGCACAGAATAACTTGCCCCTCAAAACATCCCTTATGCACCAACCACAAAAATCAAAATGATGGCATTAGGAAAAGTCATTGGGCAAACATATAACAATCATTCAGCAAAAACGATAGGCCTAGCACTAAAAATCTCAAGGATAAATGCAAGAGACATTGCAAAGTGAGATGGTATCAAAATTCCACAAAAAAAAAAAAAAAGCCAAAGAATGTGGGAAACTACAATAGCCCAAAGCAAAATTTCACCAACCAAATAGGTTCTTAAATGAATTAGAGAAGAGAACCACAAGATCATGAAAGGTAAACAAGGAGAAAAGCAAGTGTACTAGGCAAACCCTGCTCCGAAATCTTTAACCAACATCAACAACTCAAGTAAAAATTTAAACTGCAATCTATATGCTTTAATGAGCCATAATAATTTCCACTTTGACCTCAATTTTAGTAAGGTAACTTTGTTTCTCATGCCATGTGTATATTAGGATATAAGTGATGAGCAAATGGAGCCGTTAATAGCATTGTGGGCTAAAGTAGACGATGTCAAAAATTATAACAAAGCGGGTTGAAAAAGGAAGAAACTCTCTTAAATAAGTTCCTTATCAACAACATGGAAACAATGCATTCAAAATGTAACAACTACAGATTCTTGCATCTATTTTGACTGGATTAAATCCAAAGTATAACAACTACGGTTCAACCTGTTTTGACCTGATTTGAACCAAGATAATTTACTGCATTCTTGCATTTAACTCATTTGCATGCATCTAGAAATATTTTGTAAGCATGTATTCTAATGCGGGTACCAGGGATCTGTGTGCATGCCTGTGAAAACTGAAAAATTTCCCTTGAATGTTGCGGCATTGGGTCTGGCGGCATCTTAGCTTTGTGCTCTCTGGAATTTGCCCATTTAATTCAATGCAGCGGTGTTGAGGGTGGCGCCGTGGAGCTATGTGCTCGTTAAGAGAGCGTTGCGACATGCATGATCGAGCACCGCAACATTGGGTCTTAATTTCAAAATCAAAATATCAGTTTTCACTATTTCATTTTTATTCCATTCCCTCAAGATAGCCGACTAGAGAGAGAGAAAGAGGATTAATCCTAAAGAGAGAAGGTCAATTTTGGGTGAGTCTATTACATTTTTTATTTTCGGTCTCGTTTTGACAATTGGCTGGATCGATGTAGGTTGCATTGCCAATCTCAATTTTTAACAATACGAGAATTTTAGAAATTTTATGATTTAATTTATAATCCTTAAAAAAATTTTGAGGATAAAGTAATATATGTAAAACTTTTACTATGTAACTTTTTGTATTTTATAGATAATATAATTCTAAATATTTAGGCATTTTTCTTGGACATTTTCACTGGATAAATTAGAAAATGTAGGGTTTTTGGCAAATTAAAAAATAATCCTGGTTCTAAAAAATAATCTTGAAGTAAATTAAAGCTTCATAGTAATGACGTGAACAATCTCTAATAATTTGGTTATATTTTCAAAATGTGTATTTTTGCTCAGTAGTATATTCCGCTACCTTCCATTAAAGCATTATGTTAAATTCTAAAAATGAGTTTACTTATATTTTGTTTACTACAATGTAATGAGTTATATGCTTATTTAATTTAAACGTATGATTTTAAGGAAATCTGGTATGGATGGAGGAAGTTCTATTCTAGTGTTAAATGAATATTATAGTGCCACATATACATTTTGGTGTTAAATGCATATTCTGTTATGGTGCTATATGCATATTCTATTATTGTGTTTAGTATTGGGAGTCATAAGAACATATTTTTGATATACATGCACGGGAGTCATAAGGGTTAGAATTCTCTAAATTTTGTTTTGATTAGGGCTGTCAATTCGGGTTGCCGGGTCGAACCCAAACTGGCCCGAAGCTAAACTGGCCGACCTGAACCCGACCCGTTTAGCTATACGAGTCCAATAGCAGAACCCGGACCCGACCCGCCAACCCAAACTTTTTTGGGAAAAAAATGTTAAACAAAAAAATTTATGAAATTATATGACTAATAAAAAAAACAATGAAACAATAAATGAATACAAAAAATTATGATGAACAAACAAAAACTCTAATTTCTATAATACAAGATACATTACAATTTTTAAATTTACAATTTACAAATACAAAATACAAATATTGAAATATACAATGATAGTATGATACTTGATACATTACAAATTTACAATTTATAATTTGCAAATACACAAAAAATAGTAAATCACAAGTCACAACCAGAGTTGTTGTTGGATGTTGCTCATTGCTCAAGTCGTCAAGCCTCAAGACTCAAGTAGTTAGCTTCTTTGAAGTTTGAACTTTGAACCATCTATTATTAATGAACCTGCAAGGCTGCAACAAAATTAAGTAAAATCTACAAGCTCAAGAGTCAAGTCAAGCCTCAAGGTCAACTGGTCAAGGAATCAGTGAATCACAGGCTTAGGCTTTAGGGCCTTCGGCTCAGAATAAACCTAGTGAAAATTGAAGCATCATTTGCTAGTCTGCAACAATTTTAAAATTTTGCCCTCCAAGATTACAAATTGATACAGATTTTATAATTTTAGTATCTATTCAGTGAAATAGTATATATATGCTCAAATCAAAAAAATCTTATTTCCTCAATTTGTAAACTAGTTGCAAAACATTTTTATTTATGTATTGGCACTGTTCTATATATTCACAAGGTTCTTCATCATTGCCATATTATAATAATAAACTAACATCAACAGAATTTCAGAAGATAAGACCAAGTGAGCAACAGAGGCACAGAGCAAACCAAAAATGTTTTTTTGCAAGCTGCACTGCTGCAGGCTTGCAGAGTCGCAGACAAATATGCAAGCAGCAAGCTGCACTGCTGCCGACGACAAGTGACAACGGCCACAATAGGCTACAAGGCTACAAGCCAACAATGAACAATCCAGCATAAGTACAATACATAACCTGATATCCATCAACCAAAAGGATTCAGGCATCAAATACCTAAACATGCCAACAATCCAACATAACCAATTAACTATTTAACCATCAGGAATTCAGGATTCTAAGATTCTTGCATCAAAGGCACCAACAGGAGTACAGGACAACATGGCAAATTTGCAACAATCCAACATAACCATCAGCCATCGGGATTCACTATTGAATGTTAAAAAATAGTTAATTGGTGCTAGACAGAAGACCTTAAAGGTCCAAAACCAAATGTCAAAAACATCAAACTACAAACCCTAATCTACAAAAACTGCAAACCCTAACTTCCAGATTGATAAATTATGAAATAAAGGAAGAGTAGAAAAAATATAAATTCATATAATAGTAGATCTGTAGAATTGTAGATCAGTCGATCATAAACTAAAACTCAGCAAAATGCCAAAATACTTCTAAAAAAACTAAACAGTCTTACAGACCAAGCCAAAGGTGCAAACTGAGAGTGCGAACGGCCTAGAGGAAGGCAAGAAGCGAGAGAATCGGAGAACGGAGTCGGAGATAGAGAAACCCTAACTCAGAAATGAGAAATCCCTAACTTATCCGCTGATCCGCTCGATGCCTCGTTGGCTCGACCGCTCGCGACTCGACATTATTAAAACTCTCATTGACGCGGGTTGTTTTCGGGTCGGAATCGGGTTACCGGGTTGACCCGAACCCAACCCATTTATTAAACGGGTCGACCCGAACCCGAATTTTTCTGGTCGGGTCATTTGTTGACAGCCCTAGTTTTGATGAGAGGTATAATGGCTTGAGGAAGAGCTATTATTTTTGCTTTAATATATGAAGTACTTATTTATTTACTTTCATTTATTACTATTCATTTTTATGATAACTACAAGTACTATTCTGGTTAGTACTATAATCATTATGAATTATTTTAAAACTAATCTAAATGCTTAATACTGATTATTTAAAAATTTAGAATGGTAAGTGCAGCCTGTTGAACTTAAATTAAAAAAAAAAAGAAAATCTAAAAGTTCCCCAAAACTTTCATCTTGGGTTGGTCTATTGCAAAAGCCAACACGTTAATTAGAGTAATATTTTTGGGAAACTGATTGTAAATATAGCTATAAAATTTAATCTGCAAGTCAACTTAGATAATTTTGGGTATGATTGGGTATTCATTTTTGCTTGTTTTCAAGTGCATATTTGTTCAGCTATGTGTTCTATGTGGTTATGGATCCGTAAGACCTACATATAATAGATAAACAGAGTATTAGTCAGGAAGCACCCGTACGAAGCACCACTCCTACAGTTAGTTCTGATAATGTTACATAATTTGCCAATTTGATAGGCTAGCTGATGGCGAGCCATAGAGCATGATTTTTTCTATTAGATTTGATTATATAAACCGACATTTATAGATATTTCTAAGATTCAAGCCATTGCATTTGAGGGCGTTGTTAAGCCCAGAGTAGTAGAGGATCGGCTGAGGAGGTCGTTGGAGAAGATATTTAACGACATATAATGTCCTCTTTAGAGGAAGTTACATTGGCTATTTTTTTGCTAAATGGAGAGGCAGAGATGGTGATTGATCCAATAGGAGGATACGTTTTAGGAGCGGATAAACTCCTTGATTAGTTATGAGGAGTTTATTAAGGTATTTCGAATATGGTTTGTACCGCCTTATATACATTAACAAATGCAGGATATATTTCTAAGGCTTGTCCAAGGGAGCAAGTTTGTTATGTAGTACAAGGTTGAATTTACAATATTAGCTAGGTATGTTTCTTAGTTGGTTAGCATTCCCAAGGATATGTGCTACAGATTTTTTAGATGACTTTTGGACATTCTGAGACAATCGTTGGTCCCATTCAGCATTTTTTATTTTTTATAGTTAAAAGAGCAAGCTTATTTGATATAGAATGATATGATAGCGTCTCAACAATGGTGAATTACTAGTAGAAAATGGGTTTTGCTACAATACTTCTAGTTGTGGCTTTTTTGGAAATTAGAGGAACATGTTTGGACTCCCCATGGCTGGGAGGGGTGGGCAGTCTGTGTCTGTGACAATTTCTAGTAGTGTTAGTGTTGCTTTGAAGATTTTATTAGTGGGCACCTGTGTGCCGTATTTGTGGTAAGTGCCACTTAGGTTAGTGTTATAGGATGATCGTACAGTGCTTTCAGTGTGATCAATTTGGATACAGGGTAGCAGAGTGTCTGCAGATGGTATCAGACTTATGTTTTGAGTCGAGATCTAAAAGTTTTGTAAAACTGGCAAGGAGACTAAGGATAGTTTCACTTTGAATGTTTGCTGAGGGATCTTCCAGTAGAGGCAGTGGTTCTAGTTCTATAATAGGTTTTGTTACAGGGAGATCGTCCTCAGGTTAGAGAGAACTTGGCAGTTATGTTGCACCATCTTTAACTCAAGCACGTGTATACAGTTTGACTCATAATAAGGCTTAAGATGCCTTAGATTTTGTTATAGATACAATTTATATTTATGATATGTCCTATAATATTTTATTCGATTATGGAGCTAGTCACTCATTTATTTTTTAGCACTATTTTGATTTAATGTACTTGACTTTCATATTATTGTCTTTTTCTTTATCTGTTACTACTAACTTGGGATAGAATAGTAGCCAATAGAGTATAATTCTATGATATAGAGATGTCTAATAGGGTATCAACCTTTAGAGCATTTGATCATAAAATTCTATGCAAAATTGACTTTGTCAAGAGTGTCTTCCCATTGTTTTAAATGTATTTGCACTAGGCATCGAGGCATTGGCATCGAAGCATAATGCCTAAGCTGTTGTTCACCACTTTAGTTCGCCCATCATATTGAGGATGGTAAATGAAGTTGAGGTTGACTTCTATACATTTGCATTTTCATATTTCTAGGCAAAAATTGCTAATAAATTTGACGACTCAGTTGGAACTAATGTTGTGATGTAGGCCATGAAGTTGAATAGTACCTTAAAAAAAAAATAGAGCAATATTAAGAACATCAAAGGTTTTCTTATGGGCAATAAATGCACCATTTTAGAAAACATGTCCACAACCACCATGATTGAAGCATCAATTATCTTGGTTCTCGTTAATCGTAAAATGAAAATTAATGTTGATGTCTTCCCGTATAGAGTTTAGAACATTTTATAATCCCCCTTCTCGACCTTTCACTATATTTGACACATTCACATCAGTCTAGATAACGATTTATGCATAAAACCTTATCTCTATATAGTAGAGATTTCCATAACTAGTAGCTATGACTTGCTTATGGTCATAGCTTATGGCAATGGTCGCAGACTCGCAGTCTAACCATTTTTTCTAGTTTAAGACCCATATCTCACAAACTACTTGCTTACCGAGGTTAATTAATCGGCTAATCAATCAATCTATGATGCATTGGTTTTGCTGTAAAAGAACATTATATTGCCACATTTTTCTTATCATTTGTTTCATATTGCAGCCCTTCAACGTTTGCACCCTCTCCTTTAGAAGATGCTTCCTGGCTTGTTAATTTGTATATAGAAAATTAACTGCTCATGCTGCTCATCAGCAGAAGCGACTGAAAGACGAGAAATTGGAAAGATTGTCATTGCAGCAGACTTGGGAAATTGATGCTTTTGATTAGCAAAACCATGGAGCCATTCACCAGACGAGAGCCACTCCAATGATAAAATTGCTTCCATGGAGCCTACAGCTTGAACATGACATCCTACGAATTAAGAAGCAGCCCTTCGCACAAGGAAAGCCTTCTGGATGGGTAAAGAGAAGCTCAAGCTGAGAACTCTCTTCTCCATCTGCTTCATCGGATTGAATCACCAGTGCTAGTAGTACTCGTATACTCAACTTCGCACCCTTCTTTACAGTCATGTGAATATATTTTGCGTTACGTGCAGTATTTTTCTGCGTTGCGTGCATCATTTTTCTGCTTTTTTTAGATGTATTAGTTGTTATAAGATGGGTTCACATTTGAATAATTTACTGAGATTGATTATATATATATATATATGTGGTTTAGGGCCTAAGAGAGAGAGATGAATAAAAGAAATGTCACGTGGAGTATTCAAGCAGGAAGGTATAAAATTTCTAGGACATACCCTTCTATCAAAACTCACATAAAATATCATAAAATGCTTAATATTTTAATCAAAGGACTTGTTTTATCATGAATTTTTTTTTTTTGGATTTTAAACATTTCAAAAATATTGTTTCTGAGATTATTTACATTAATATTCAAGAAAACTCAACTAAAAAGTCGAGCTTATGCTCTAAATTTATTAAGCTGAGTTTTTCAAAGGATTTTGACCCCATAGAATTTCTCAATATGAATGAACTAGCTTAAGGGGTTATGGGTATATATATATAAGAAACTTTATAAAAGATAGATATTACTCAATTATGATTTTTTTGGATTCGTCATACTAGGTCATTATATTCTATATTTATTTAGCAATTAAGTATTCATTTGGGACGGCTTTCTTACTGTTTCTTAAAACAGTTCCAAATGAAATCTAAGTTAATGGACTTATCATGACTAGGGTTTCTTTATAAGCAATTATGAATCAAATCATTCAAAGAAATCTTGTAGATTCAAAATCAATGATGAGATATAAATTTTCTAAACTCTATATAATATCGAGGAAGTATATTGGGATTATTTCTATTAGAGTTTGAAAAGATATATGTGAAACCCTTTAAGTAAAAGAAGCTAAACTCTTAAAACATTGAGACGATTTTTAATGTAATGGTTGTAATTTCATTAAAAAACTCTGCAGTTAAGCATGTTAATCTTAGATAAATCTTGGGATATGTGATCTCCTAGGAAGTTACAACAACATGACAAAACTATGAGACCCTTAGGCTAAAATGAACAATATCTCGATAGTTAAGAATTTGAACTCTTACAATATACATGAACATTACGGATGATTTAACTATTTGAGTCAAACTATGCAAATTAACCTTATAATCCTATCTCAATCAGAACCTAAACTTCCTAAATTATTTTTTACTAGTACATAAACATGCTTAATTAATTCATTATGTTAGCCAAGTGTAATTATACAAGTATACTTTATGGGACATTAATGATGCAAAAGTATCTATCTTTAAATGATAAGACATGACTAAAATACATGAGAGATTAGACTATGATATAATTTTATGAATCACCCCTAATTCATTTCTTATATTGTATTCTATATTATCAAAAGGTTTATAGATCATCATAGTTTAAAAATAGCTCCATTAAAACACGAAGGGACATGCTCATTTCTTTTAAAAATGGTTCAAAGATTATATATTAACGCTTCGTGTGAGACAGCTTTCTTATTGTTTGTCTTTTCAGACCGCAACTACAATTTCTATTTTGTCACTATTTTTTCATAATTTTTATAAAATTTTTGAACTAAAAAATTACTTTGTACAATAACTTTAAAAATTTACTCTTTTTATAACAGCTTTACAAAGTAATAAAAAAATTATCTCAAATGAAACATAAATTTTAATTTAAACATCCCAATTAAGTGTGTAATTTAAAATAATTATAATCACGTTAAAACTTAAATAATATACGATAGAGCCAAAATTTACCCAAATAAAAGGGAAAATGTTGACTTCTCCTTGAGACCACCCCAGCTTGGAGACCTCATTCTTGCTTGGCTAGCTTCAGTGATACTTTTTCTTTCTTTTTCTCTATAATATTCGAAAACTAGCTTTAGACAATGGATTAAGCTTTTTGAAATGTAAAATGCTTCAGATGATGCATGGGATCCACATGATAGATCAAGATGAATTTGTTTTGTTTGAATGAAATTTGACTTCTTTCACTATCGTCCTTTTTAGGTTCTGAAAGCGAATACAATTATTTTTTGTTCTTCATGCTTGGTCATCATGCACTATGGCTTGTAGTATTTTAAATCATTAACATTTATGTGAAAATATTTAAGAAAATAAAATTAAACTTTCGAATTTTGGACGCGCCTTTTAGTGTAATGGTTGTAATTTTATTAGAAACTTCAAAGTTAAGTAGGGTTGTATATGTCTGGTAGATGATTTTGGTGGATGTCAGTCATCTAAGGCTTCGTTTTGGACGACTTTTTTATTGCTTTCTAAAACGAAGTTTTAGTACAAAAATAAAAAATTTTGTACTAAAACTCCGTTTTAGAAAATAGTAAAAAAGCCGTCCCAAGGCTTCGTTTGGGAGGACTTTTTTATTACTTCTTAAAATAGAGTTTTAGTACAAAAAATTAATTTTTTTTAACTAAAACTCTGTTTTGAGAAGCAATAAAAAAGTCATCCCAAACGAAACATAAATGAGGGAGATTATAAAATTCTTTAAGAAAATAAAATTAAACTCTTAAATATTGAGGTACTTTTTGATTTAATACTTGAAATTTCATCAGAAACTACAAAGTTAAATGTATTTGTACTGGATTACTTCTAAGACGAGTGACTTTCTACGAAGTTATATCAAGAGGATAAAATCGTGAGGTCATTAGGTCAAATTGGATAATATATCGATGGTTTAGAGTTACATTGTTACGATTTATTTGTAATTTAAAATGATTTCTGATTTTTTTTTTTTTTTGAATTGGGTATCCACCCGCTGTCACCCCCGAAAGGGCACCCCAGAAGCCTTATGACCCACACTTGATTAGACCCCACTTAAGAGATGCTGCCTCTTGAGGGAAATCGAGTACGGGTTGGTGTGTTCTCAACCTACTCGCCCACCAATCAAACTAAACAACGGTGGATTGATTAACATGCATTGAAATTTAATTTTCTTGTTGTAATTTCTCACTCTTCTCAATGATTCTATAGTCCTCGGGTAGCTATGGTAATACAACTTATTACAAAGCGGTTTTTCAGTATGGTTCTTGGTTAGCTATACACTAAAACAACTCTTAGCTAACAAGATCGCAAGTTTGACTTGCCGAACCAATTCAAACTGCACTTCCTACCTCACCAGTTTCCAGCCTCTTCTGGAAACCATTTTCCCCGTTGCATGTCACAGTCTAGCTAAGAGCAGCCCTTTCTAACCCTTCTCTAGAAGAAACACAGACGCCAATATGGAAACGCAATTAAATGCTAAATTTTGTAAAAACATAAGCCTAAAGTCCCTTACATCCATTATGAAAAGAATGTAATATTAAGCATTTGTAATTTTATTAATTTAAATTAAATTAAAAAATTTAATACCTGTTTTGACTTAAATTTGTTGATCTAAATTTTCTACTCAAATGTTAAATAATTGTGGTGGGTATTAGAATATTCGTGGCGGTAAAATAAGAAAAAGTTCGTGTTTTAGTGTTGCACGGTTATTCAACTCACAAATAGTGAATATAAACATTAGAATTTTTTACTTGGAAAATCCTGAAGGAAAAAATCATGGGATCATACCCAATTGAAATGAATTCATTAGCATATGAATAGATTACAAAAATTGATTCGTCCTTGAACTTGAGGATGATCAGATTACAGTAGTCAATTATCGGGTAGAAATCTAGCAACAAATAAGGGCCAGACAAAAGTTTAGCAACATACGGTCGATAGTGGGAAGAGAACTCCAAATTTCTCTTCCTTTCCTCTCCTCCTGCCTTCCTCACCCTCAGTGAAGAATGAGGGGTCTATTTATAATTTTTTGGAAGTTGCATGAACAGTAAATAGGTAGAATATCAAGGACATGTTTGGAGTGTTTTGAATGGACGGCTTATATCAATTCCTTGATAACATAATTTGGCGATCGTTGGATTCGCCTTGTCGAGCCGCTCGATTCAACTATAAGCATGTCACATTTGGATGTCATTCGGTCATCTAATTTATGCTTTGAGCCTTTCAAATGTGATTCGAGCCCTCGATTTGGACCCATTTGAGTCGGATTGGGTCGAATTTGATGTCGTTGTTTTATCTTTTCAAGATGTTCAGTTTTTTCAGTTTGACTTTAATTTTTAAGTTTGTTGAAATCAGAGTTTGGATGGTCCTTATTTTAATTTTAAAAACTTCTAATTTAAATTTGACTCGAGATCCATGCCTGATCACAAAAATTATTTGATGACATATCAAATTTAAATAACAAATAAGATATTCACTTTTTTATTGAAAACCGTAGATCATAAATAAATTATTAAATTAAAAGTTTAATTGAATTTTCAGGCACATCACCATCAAATCTCCTGCGTTAATTACATTGGATTTGCGTAGCCAAACTGATAGCTTCAGAATATTAAATTATTAATATAAATATATAATACCTACTAAAGTCGCAAAATCAAATTTCTTTTCTGTTAAATTCAGTAACAGAAGGAAAACGGCGCACTGGCTTTCATTTTCTTTAATGTATATTTTAGGTCCCGTTTCATTGTGCGTAGAAACTGAAAACCCACCAGAGGCTCCGTTAAATTTCCGTCGCCTGCGCCGTTAAGTGATCTTCCCTCTGCGACGGGCTTCTCCAGAATCCGCTATTGCAAAATTTGGACCACACATCCTTCTCAAGCTGAACCAACTCCGCCGACGGCGATCTTACCGGCCACGAATCGCCGACCACCATCACGAGGGCGCTGCGTAAACCGGGGAACTCAGCAAACTCTTCATCCGAGAAGGATCCGATTTTGTTGGACGACCCGCTGCTTCTGTTATCCGATCCAGATCCCAAACTGGACCCGGAGTTCCATTCGGAGCTAGAACTGAGCAATTTCGCCTTCTTCTTAGATCGCCGGAGGAGGATACGCTTCCGGAGAACACGGTGTAAGAGTCCCGCCGGGAGCCGCACGACGGCGAGGATGATAAGGCTGATGAGACCGCAGGGGCAGCAGCAGCAGATCGCCGCGCACTCCGCCGTCTTCCCGCCAGCAAGTTCCGCAAAGCGAACGCTGGGCCGAGCTGAATCCTTAAGAATCACTGGCTGCCGCCGGCATGTCGCGGAAGTATCGGATCTGATGAGTTTAGCCTCGTCCCGCGCTGGCGCCCGAGGGGTTAAGGCCACGGGTCGGTGGTTGGTCATTCGCCCAATCGCCGTTCGCAATCAAAAGTAAAGACTTACGCCGATCATTTCCGGATGATTCGCTACGTCGATTTGGCTTCGATTCAAAATTCTAGTCGGCTTGGTTTTTTGTTATAAGCCCTAGATAAGTAAGAAGGCGGCCAGTTCGATCGCCGGAGAAAATTGGGGGTGGGAGACCCGGCGACTGGCGGCGGCGGCGGGTGATGGTGATGGAGGATTAAGGAGGTGGAACGAAGGGAGAAGACTGAATAAAAGTTATGTGAAATGCTTATGAAGGATTTGGGGCGACGGTTCTTGGCCGGCAACTGCGGTGGATTCGTTGGAACGGTCGACGGCGAGGGGAAGAGAGAGAGCGCGCGAGAATTGGGGAGTGCTGGGCCAGTTGGAATTTATAGGATCGTAACGGCAGATTTAAGCTATTTTTTTCTCTTACAGAGCCTTTGTAAGTTTTTAGTTGGATGTATTCTGGCAAGGCACGCAGTCTTCATGGTTAGGCCTATTCCAGCAGTTATTGAGTTCATTAGGTGTATTTATAATCTTTTAATTAATTAATTAATTAATTAATTAATTATAAATATTTAATTTATAAATGAATAAACATGAATGATTTTTATTTTTTATTTGTTTATAATTATGAATATTAGCAATTAAAGGTTGTGAATAAATAAAATTGTTAAATAACTTAATTAAGGTTTTATGATATGCACATTTAAGGTATGATTATAAATTTATTTAATATATAATTAGGTGAGAGTTTAGTCCTCTTCAATAATGTGTTATTTTTCATCAACAACATAAGCAACTTGTTTATGCTCTTTAAAAAATATATATTTATTTAGAGGCTATTTGGTTTGAATTGAAATGATGTAAAATATTATAAAAGGTAGTAGTTTTGAGAAAATTTGTATTTGATCTAAAGTAAAATAAATGTAGTATAAAATTTTGATGTATTTGAAATTCTTCATATTTGAATAATTTTTAAATTCAATATAAATTCACCATCACTGCCATCGGTTCAATCACCACCATCCTTCTCCGGCCGCCTCGGCCCACCACCACCCATTGCCCCACCTCCGGGCGCCACTGCTGCATATCACAAGCCGCCAACTGCAATCGCCAACGATCACCATTAGAGTTTATATTGTATTAATTTTTCTTCAAGCTAAATAAAAAAAAGAAATAACCTGCATTTATATATACTCATCCAAACAATTCCAAAACATTTAAAATACACTGTATTCCTACACAATATTCCTTTTTTCAACTAAACAAACAAACTCCTTAGTAGGGGTGTCAATTCGGGTCAACGGGTCTGGTTCGGGTCGGACCCGAAACTAACTCGTCACTATTCCGGTCAACCGAACCCGACCCGTTTCTAAAAACGGGTCAGATTTTCGGACCCGAACCCGGCCAGATTCGGGTCCGGGTCAACCCGACCCGACACGAATTTGCATGTTTGGCTGAAGCGGCGGCGGCGAGACAACGACTGGCAACAGCAGCGGCGGCGGAACGACAACAACAGCGCGGCGGACCGGCGGTGCGGCAGCAACAGCGCAGCGGCAGCACGGTGACAGCCTCGAAGGAGGCGAACTGGCAACTCGACGGAGTCGACGTGACTGGACGTGCGGACCGCGGGTCATTTCGCGGGCAGACGGAGTCGACGCGATTGGACGGCGTGGACGGCTGGACGCGTACGCGGCACGCGCGGGACATTTCGCGGGCAGGGCAGGCACGTCGGGCAGCAGAAATGGGCAGAAGCATTTCAGGGTCAATTCCGAGTCATTACCGAGTTTCTGGGTCAACCCGAACCCGACCCGAAACTCAAATCGTGTCAGATATTTGAACCCGAACCCGACCCGTTTGATAACCGGGTCGACCCGAACCCAAATTTTTCCGGGTCGGGTCGGGTCATGTCAAAAATTGACAGCTCTACTCCTTAGTAGTTCATGTAATTAAAATCTTAACTTTAAGCTAAATATGCTCTATAAAGCTTATCTAGTTAAATAAACAAGTTGCTCAATAGCATAAATATGATATGTTTATTAAGTTAGCTAATGATTTGAGCTCAAACAATCATATATTTAAATAAATTGAACTTTAACACAATAAAATAATCGAGTTGAGGTGGAGCTGGAGCTAGAGCTCCAACAAGATTTTCACAAATGGGCTCAAGCTCAAGCAAACTCCTACTCAGCTTAGCTTGGCTCATTTAAACCCCTACTTGTTTTCAATCCCTTAAATTCGCATTTAAATAAAAGAGATAAAGATTCTTTATTTAAAAAAGTTAATTGCAAATATTAAAAAATGTAATCTACTTATTGGTAGGTCATTAAAAAATAGCTTGATTGAGAACAAATCTTGATGCATTTTTATGTTGGAAACATATAGAATTAAATTCAAAGCCATACGATTCTGATTTTAATAAGCTTATAGAATAACTAAATATCTTGATGAGGCAAACTCATCAATACCAAAAGCGATCCAATTTGAATTCAAATGAACCCAAATCAAATACTTGAAGTAGAATTAGAAACTTTAGAATATTAATTAAATGATCAAATAATCTCAAAATTTTAAATGCTTATAGTAAAATACACTACAGGAAAAACGTCATTTTCCGGCGGCAATATTCGTCGGAAAATGGCCAAAATCTGTCAGAAAATTGCATTTCCGACGGATTTCCGGCGGAAATATTTGCGCCGGTTCCACGCGCGTCGTAAAAGGACTTCCGGCGCAAAATAATTCGTCGGAAACTTTTCCGGCGCTTTTCCGACGGAATTTCCGCTGGTAAAAATTTCCGTCGAAATTTTTATGCGCCGGAATGAAAAATTAAATTGTTGAATTCTAACATCATTAATATACTTAAATATTAAAAGAATATTCTATAGTCGATGAAATCAATATGAGTTATCCAATGGACTATTCCGTATCTTGATTATAGTTGTGGGCAGGGGTGTAAACGAGTCAAGTCTAGTCGAGTATTTGTGTAATCGAGCTAAGCTTATTTAGTTCTTACCAAGCTTGAGTTCAACTCGTTAAAAAAATTTTAAGCTTGAGCTCGACTTTTTAGTTATAAATTAAAATTTTATTTTTTTAGAATGTTTATTTTTAATATAGATTAATTTAAAATATTAAAATATATTATATGATGTTAATTTAAATTGATTTTTTTATATATTTTAAGTTAATCTAGCGGCTCAACTAACTTCCTAGCGAGCCTAGCTGAGCTTGAGCCCATTTAATACTCGAGCACGTGGCACAATAAGCTCGACTTGTAAGCTTATTAACAAGTTTAGCTCAAGGCGGCTTGTGAGTTGGCTTGACTCACACACCTGGTTGTGGGGTGTATCACTTTGAAATTTTTATAAATAAGCATAAGAGCTCAAAGGCTTTACAATTTTAATGGCTCCACTTGAGAGTCATCACCATCATACCAGTGCTTAATCGCCATTGTTTACCAAACACAATTCATTGACCACAATCATCTATCTAAAGTCCTTTGAACATTGTCACCCAATTATTCCTCAGAACAAATTTGTTCAATTACAATCATCCAACCATCACTGCCAATTACGATATTCCAACAAATATCGCCTAATTATGATCCTTCAATTAACATTGCTCTACAACGATTTTTTGACAACCAGCACACGATTATGGTCTGTCAGCCACTATTTTTCTACTATGCTCCTCACTAGTATCGCCCAACCAAAAAAGCTTCGACAACTATTTACCTGAACTCGGTCCTGTGACCATCATCGCTCGGCCATAATCCTCTTACAACTATCACCCTAACATAGTCCTCTGACCATCATCACTTGATCATGATCCTCTAACAACTATTATTCAACCATAGTTCACCAATTAACGTCATCCAATTTTGATTCTCCAAATATCATTACTTGAACACAATTATCATCAAACAATATTACTTTATTACGATCATCTGACCACCATCAGCCAACTATGATCCTCTAACTAATGTTGCCTAACCACCTCTTCTCCTTACTATTGCCTTCTGACTACAGTCACTCGACTATAGTCGTTCGACTGCCATTACTCAACTACGGTCCTCCAACCATCGACATTCAATTACCTTCCTTTGAGCTTCATCGCCATACTACAATCAATCCTTTGACCCCATTGCTCGACTACGATCATTTGATAAATGTTGCTTGATTACAATCCACCAACCACTGTGCCCAACTATTGTTCTCTAGATACTGTCACTCGACTAAGATTATTCAATCATCGTCACTTGATTATAGGCCTCCAACCTATCACTTGATACTTTTTTAATTTGAATTTGTTTTAAAAAAATTAAAAAAAAAAAACAAATAATAGAATATAGTCTATAAATACTATGTTTAATCAAATATTATTTACTTCTAGAATATATTTTAATGCGACATTTGATTTTTTGTAGTATATAAATACTCCTTATTAGGAAGAATTAGGGCAAGCAAATTTTTTTAATTGTTCTTTTTTAAAATATTTATTTTGTTGACTATCCGTAAGTATTTTATTATTTATTTCACTAAAAACTATATTCATCTTTTAAAAACTATTTAAAATTTAAATCAAATAATTTAATGCATATAAATATGAAAAAAAATTATATATTAATTTCTTAAAATAATTACTATTAAATATAGGCAAAAAAATATTCTGACACAAATTTTGTTTTTCATTTATCATTTTATCGGACTAATAATAAGCAAATATTTCGACCTCGTCAAGGAATATTGATCCAGCATTCAAGCGTAGCATCAACAGCTCCGTTTCTACTTAAAATGCTCCGCGGGACAAGGCATACATTAGGCTGGCCTAACAACGGCGCATTCTAGATGGGCGGCGCAGCCATGGCGTTGTACGGTGGTTATTTCTGTGGGGTCCAACTGACGTGGCGAGTGTATGGCTGAGTCAGACAACATTTGACCGACGAGCACTGACACGAGCGGCATGGGAGTGCTGACTAGACACGTGCGCCGGTTTTTCTTGTCGTTCGCTAGAGGTGACGTGCTCGCGTACATGAAAGCAGCTTTAATGGTGGGCTGTCGGCAGAGGCCATGCGGCCCATGCGCATTGTCTATTTTTTGGCTGCAACTAGACGAGGTAGATAACATTTAAAAATAAATATACGTTAATATAATAATATTATAAATTCATGGACGGTTACAAATTACATTAATTTAATATTTGAAATAAATGCGCAGATATAAATTTTTTTTAAAAAAAAAAAATTGGCGCAATATGCCCAATTTTTTGATAAAGATAAATTACAAGAAAAAACTAGTCAAAGCGAAAATAAAAATAGTAAAATCAAAAGCCACAATAGAATAAAGGGATTTTTACATACATAACACTTAAAATATTTCAAAATACATATTTAACACTCAAAGTATTATATTTACTAATATACCACTCAAATAACATTTATATACTTTGAAATACCACTCCGTTAACGGAGAGTTAAAACACTGTCCGAGGCGATCCCGTTCGTAGCTATTCCCGAGCCTTCTTCTTCCCGCTCCTTCTTGTTCTCCGACGAGCGACCGTCGCCTATTCTTCGATAGAGAAGGTATTGACCATCGCTTCTTCTCCGAAGACCGACCGTCGCTTCTTCTCCGACGAGCGACCGTCGCCTATTCTTCGGTAGAGATCGAAGGTATCTGTTCCGACGTCAGAGCGCCTTTTCTTCTTATGAGATTTACTGTAAGAAAAAGAAGAAACGTCTTTACATAAAAGTGACAATTGAAATTTTACAGATACCTTCGGAACAGATTGTCAGAGCGTCTTTACATAAAAGTGACAATTGAAATTTTATTAGTTCAGGAAAGTGAAATTTTTTATTAGTTTGGCTAAATGAAATTTTTTAATTGAAATTTTACAGTAAACTGAAAAATAAAAACTGAAAAATTTTAATTGAAATTTTGAACAGAAAACTGAAATTTTAACAGGAAATCGAAAATTTTGATTAGTTTGGCTAACTCATTATGTTTCCCTTTTTTCACTTTGTCTAACTTATTAATTTTATGCATTCACA
>NW_021318894.1:504184-531256 GCF_001605985.2 Dendrobium catenatum
AAGACAAGCTCTTCTGACCAAAAAAATGAAAATGAATACAAGCTCATCCGACAAAATGAAAATGAAGACGATGCATATCCTTGCCGAAACAGAGAAATGAGAACCTTGCGGAAAAAAAAAAAAAAAACTGATGAGAAAAAGATGATGCAGGGTAAAAAATACCTTCCTTATCGACCTAGATGAATTTTAAAAAAAATAGAACCCTAAAATCCCAGGCAAGGTTTTAGACGGGGAAGACGATGCATACCTTGCCGAGCTCCTGCGAAGTGATCGAACAGTACGAAATCAATGGTGAAGGCGACGGCTTTCGCTGCGAAAGACAATGCACAGCGCGAACGAAATCGTTGGAGCTCGCTATGGCTAAAAGGGGGAAGAAGCTGCTCAGTGCTCGCCCGAAATGAAGAACGAAATCAATGCTCGCCTCGGACAGGGTTTTAACTCGCCTCGGACAGGGTTTTAACTCTCCGTTAACGGAGTGGTATTTCAAAGTATAGAAATGTTATTTGAGTGGTATATTAGTAAATATAACACTTTGAGTGTTAAATATGTATTTTGAAATGTTTTAAGTGTTATGTATGTAAAAATCCCTAGAATAAAACATTGACAGAGAAGAAGAAAACCATCCAGCTGCCAAAAGGAAAAGATGAGAAATCAAAAATAAGAATCCGACTCCGGCTACAAGCTAGATCAACAACATCAGATAATCAGAATAGACAGCTTGAAAAGCATAGGCAGCTCTAGTTGTCAAAAGGCCAAAAAGCAACAACCAACCCGAAATTATCGAAAGACACAATGGCCATCACAGAGCCACATCAAACACAAAATATTGTCCATTCAGCAAAAAATAATGGTTGCCACAAGGAGCATCCACCAAAATAATGGGATGATCAGCCATGCACAACATCGCCTGACAAAACCACCCAAAAACTGCTTCGGCGACCAATAAAATAATACCCGATAATGAATGATTGCATAAACATTGATAAATCAATTCATAAGCTTTCCATGTCTTCACCTTGCAGCGAATAGCAAAATTGACACCATGTCTAATAGTGTTCGGATTAGCCCAAATCTTAGAGAAACGACGATTGTTTCTCTCCCTCCAAAGATGATAAATAATGCAGCTAATCGTAAGGAAACAAATTTTTTTTTCCAGAACATTGAACTGTTGGTAGTTATCAAAAAATTCAAAGACCTGTGCGAGATTGGGTCTTAGGTAAAAATGATTAAGCATAGGAAGAGTCGCCGAGAGAACCGTATGTGAGAAATCACATTCAAAGAACAAATGGTTATGGCATTTAGGGGAATTATTGCAAAAAGAGCAAGTCGGATTAACCCGAATTCCCCTTTTAATAAGCAAATCAGCCGTTTTCAATTTACCAATAATTGTCATCCAAGAATAGCAAGCATACCTGAGAGAATGCTTTTTAAACCAAATATAATTAAACTAATGAACCTCCTCCAAATGAGCATATATTGAGAGGTGAAATTTCTGAAGGCGGGTTGAGAAGACCCCTTCCAAAGAATGCCCGATTCCCGCAAAATAGGGATCACTTTGATAGTAGCAGATAAGTCAAACGGGATTGTATCAGGAAGAGCCCATTGGTTGTTAGAGATAAAATCCTTCACAAAATTTTGGGATGATAAATTTTGGTCAGCCATGACAGAGTGAACTGAATAACCATTGAGCAAAGGATCCCAGAGAATAGAAAAATTACAATCAGGTGAAACCAAAAGGGAGAAAAAACTTTTAATACTATAAGCACAGGCATAAAGAGATTTTCCGAATTTGGAGGCATTGGTAGGAGGAGGTTTCCAAGGCGAGACATATTTCGCCCGAAACCACATACTCCATAAGGATTTGAATTTAAATAAATGGTAGATAAAAGAGCAGTTTATCCCATGATAAAGAGAGTCCAAAGAAGGAATACCCAAACCACCAAAACATTTTGGTTTGGTAGTCTGCTTCCAAGCTATTAAGTGTAATTTCTTCTCCAAAATGTTACTATGATAAAGAAATCGAGAGTGCAATTTAGAAATTAAAGAGCGACAAGCTTTTGGTATAATGGACCCTCTGATCCAATAAGCAATATTATTTGCAATGGTGAATTTAAGAAATTGGACTCTACCTATAAAAGAGTTCTTTACTTTCCAACTTTCAAGTAGAGCAATAATTTTGCTGAGTAAAGGTTGGAAGTGAGAATATTTTTTAAGGCACAAATTTTTATAAACTTTTTTATATGTGCAATTTTTCACGCAATTTTATAATGATAATGATAAAGGCACAAATTTTTAGAAAGATTATTTGACAATAAATTAAACAAACAAACAATAACAATAACATCAAGCCAACGTGGGGTCAGCTACATTAATCTTTTTTTTCTATTGTATTTATTGTGTCATATTAAAAATTAAATTCTCATCTAAATCTAATAAAGAAAGATTATTTCTGATATTTTTTAACCAAATCTTTTTAGGTTTACCTCTACCTTTCTTAACATAAGTCAAATCTAATACATCTATTTTCCTAATCGGTTCATCGGAAGGACGCTATTTTATGTGACCAAACCATCTAAGGAGGCTCTCTCTAATCTTATCTTCCACTAGCACTACTCCAACTTTTTCACATATATGCTCGTTTCGTATTCTATCTCTAAGGGTAAAGCCACTCATCCACCTGAGCATCCTCATCTCTGCAACACTTAACTTAGTATTATGCTTCTCTTTTAATGGCCAACATTCAACACCATAAACCATTGCAGGTCTCACCACCATCTTATAGAATTTTCCCTTAAGTTTAAGCGGGACTTTTCTATCACACAATAAGCTCGATGCATTCCTCCACTTCTACAATCCAACTTGAACTCTGATGATAATACCCCATCTATTTCACCATCACTCTGAGCAATAGATCCAAGATATCTAAAACGTGTAGTCTTATTAATGACTTGATAGCCCAAAGTCACAATCTCATCACTAGGTCTATTACTACTAAAATTACTCTCCATATATTCACTTTTAGATACACTCAAGCAAAAACCTTTAGTCTCTAAGGTTGACCTACATAATTCAAGTTTACCTTCAACTCCCTCTCTAGTCTTATTAGCAAAAAGAATATCATCAACAAAAAGAATATACCAAGGTATGTCCTCTTACAAATGTCTAGTGAGAACATCCATGACTAAAGCAAAAAGATATGGACTTAAGGCTGATCTTTGATATAATCCAACCGAAATAGGAAAATACTTGGTCAAGCCACCTTGTATTTAAGCACATGTAATAGCTCCTGCATACATATCTTTAATGATTTGAATATAATCATTATTAACTCCTTTCTTTTCAAGAACTCTCCATAGCACTTCTCTTAAAACTTTATCATATGCTTTCTCTAAATCAATAAATATCATATGTAGATCCTCCTTATTCTCTCTATATTTTCCATCAAATCTCTCAATAAATGTATGGCTTCCATAGTAGACATATCCAGCATGAATCCAAATTGATTTTAATAAACATTAGTATCACGCTGCAACCTAGCTCAATAACTCGCTCCCATAGTTTTAAAGTCTGACACATTAACTTAATTCCTCTATAATTCACACAATCTTTTTCATCACCTTTATTCTTAAAAATATGAATTAACACTTATTATCCATTCATTTGACATCTTTTTAGTCCTAAAAATAGTATTAACAAGTTTAGTAAGGCAATAAATTCCTTCATCTTCTAAGCATTTCCAAACCTCTATTGGAATATCATCAGGTTAAATAGCTTTTTCACACTTCATTTTCTTTAAAGCGTCTCTAACTTCAAATTTACTAATACGTCGATGAGAAAAAAAATAAATCAAAATTAAAAAACATTATGATTGATGCCATTCGTTAGCATAAGTAACGACTAGCCTTGGTGAGCTGGTGCCCAGCTTACTTTAGAGCCCATTTGTCTGGTTATGTGGATTGGGTATGTGACTTGGGTCGAGTTGGTGAGTCTCCAGGTTGGGTCGACGCCCATCAAGTTTGGTCGGTAAGAAAGTCATTACCGAATGACAGTAAGTCGTAACCTTTTCGTGTGACTGGTCAGTCATTAGCTCTCATCACAATTTGCGAAGCTGAACACACAAACACACACACACACACATATATATATACACACACACACACACACACACACACACACACACACACACATATATATATATATATATATGCAGGTTTATTTTAGACTTTTTATAATTTTTTATAGTAGTATCATTTATTTTAAAAAAGAAAATATCATTTTTAATTGTTGTGTCCTGAAATATTCGCAGTGATAGAGCAATATAAAGTTTAACGTCTTAGCTTTGTACGAAGATCCAATACCCAATTAGATAAAAGAAAAGGGTGTAGCGTTCATAAGAGACAAAAATTTTTACATGGAAACCCTTAAAAAGGGTGAATAAACACAGGGCTTGGCCCATTTGAATGAATTCACTAGGGTTTGCAATCAATTATAAATGAGACCCTTCTTTGGGGGAAATGCCTTGGCTTGATGTTGCAAATATACATAATGTAGAGTGCATTACATGGTGGGAGTTGGAAGAATCTGTATTAACATGTTTGTTTGGTCGGCAGGTGATGGAGGTCATAAATATCGTAGTCAGGTGATGGTGGTTAGAAGGACCGTAGTCAGCAGGTTGGGAAAGACCATTATCAGGCAATAGAGGTCAGATGGACCATAGTCGGTGGGCGACAAATGCCAGAAAGATCATAATCTAGCAACAAAGGTCAGGAGGACCGTTATCTGGCTACGAAGGTCTGAAGGATCATAGTCAGTAGGCGATATATATTATATAAAAAAGTAAAGAACTAGTCATTAGCCAAACTAACAACTATATTTTTTTATTTTCATTTTTTAATTTTTTATAAATAATATTTTTGTTTTTTATTTTTTAAATATATCTAAATTTAAATATATATTTATATCAATAAATTTTAATATATATTATAAATGATATTTTAATATATGTAGTTGTGATGAGAGCTGACGACTGACTAGTGTCAGTCGTTAATTTAGGTCACCAATCCGGCCATAGTATGATGACCCAAGTCACATACTCAATCCACATAACTGATACATAACCAACGAAATGGAAAATGGGTGCCAGATAGGCTGGGCGCTTGCTCACCAAAACCAGTCGTTATCTATGCTAATGACTAGCATCACTTATAATTTTTTTTGCCTAATTAATTATTAAACGATTTTCTTTAAAAATTTGTCCAATGATAAACTATCTATCTCTATAGTTATAAATATTCTCATATATAATAATTGATCTCATTTATGAGAAGTAAGTGAAGGCTAGTAGATAGGGATGAAAAAAAAAAAAAAAAAAAAAAAAAAAGTAGATAGGGATGATTTTAAAATGAAAACTCCTTCACTCTATTATTTGTTTATGCATCGCCACTATTGAAATAAATTCAAAAGAAATGAGTTAATGGATAAAACTTGTTGAGCTAAGGTCACAATGGTGATCACATTTGTCAATGGTTCGTGTGTGTATATATATATAATAAGGGGGAGAGAGGAATTACTATTTTAAAAGATAATATAGACACCAAAGACTTTATAGTGATTTGCTCTCATTGACATACGTCCATTATGCTTTCAATGGGAAGTGTATCACTAATCAAATATGGGTCATTGTCATGATAGGAGAGGGATGTTCTTATCATTTAAGCAAAAAAGGATTTCTCTCCAAAATGGATGAGATGAGTGATCTTCTTCTCTCTTGCACCTAGCTTCTGTCATGACCCAAAGTGACACAACTCTTATATCGAATATGTCATATCATGTTAGATGCATACTAGGTGATGCTAAAGATCTAATTGGAAGAAATTTCTAGTTGAAAGATCTATTTATATGCTAATGTAACTAAAATATATGCAATCGTAGATATTTATGTGGTGATACTTAGAAATAAATGTACCATGATGGCTAGAAATAAAGATTTTGATTATATATATAGACATGTGATGTAAGCAACTGATATTGATGATTTTATTCTTGTATTGGACATATATATAAAATACAAGAATAAAATCATCAATACCCTTACATCACATGTCTATATATATAATCAAAATCTTTATTTCTAGCCATCATGGCACATTTATTTCTAAGTATCACCACATAAATCTCTACGATTGAATATATTTTAGTTACATGAGCATATAAATATACATATTTTTAACATGTATGAACAAAATATGACATAATACAAATTATACAAAATTTCACATGTACAACAAATACAATAGTATTTTTATGAAATACTTGTATACATATTCAACATTTAGAAATCATAAAACCCTTCACAAATAACATTCACAATGTCATTTTGAAGCTTTTATTATTCTATAACCTCTTTTGTTAGTGTCAATATACTCACCAATATACTTAAAATTTCATGTAGTTGGAAATATTGAGTGAAATGTGAAACTTTTATGATAACATGACCAAAACATTCTACTCTATAATATACTAAAAGTTGCATGGTGAACAAATTCCATATCTTCATATACTTGAGTTTGTATAAAATTTAGCTAGCTAAATCACTAAAACACTCACACGAACTATCCAAATAAAAAACTAAAGTAGGGTACGTAACAAAAACATCCTATTTAGGGGTTGTTTGGTTGTCTAAAAAAAGAATGCAGTGTAAAAGGAATACTCTTGAGTTGTTTGGATGAGTGTGAAAGGAAATGTATTAGAATATTTTTATTTTTTTATTTTTCGTTTGGGTTGAAGGAAAATGAATACAATGTAAAGTGCAAAAATATATATAGTAGTCAGTGGTCGACATTGATGGAGGTTTGGCTAGCGATGTGGATCTGACAGTGACAGCTGGTAATGGTGATCGGTGTTGCCCTGAGACGATCGACAACAATGGATGGTGGCAGGGCTTAGTGACATGGGCAGTGATACTTGCAATGAATTTTGTTGTATTTGGAACTTGCCAAATCGAAGGTTCAAATACACCAAAAATGAACTAGATAGTGCATTCCAAATACACCAAATTTTTATACTGAATTTATTTTAATTCAAACAAACGTCAATACTTTTGAAATTCCTGTGTTTGGAATACTTTATTCTCCATTTGCAGGCAACCAAACAGCCCTTTAGAGCTAGACAACATTCTCAACTGCCTCGTCGGGACCAAATTGACTATATAATCTTCAAATCTAACTTTCTTTCCATAGAGTTCTCTCCCTCCCACTCTCTATCCGGCTACCTTAAAATGAGAAAAATGAAATTGAGAAGTGGTTTTTAATATTTATACTTCTTGTGTCACAACACTATCTTCCGTAGCACTGCAACACTCTCAAGGAGAAGTTTCATGCATCAAAATAGAGAGTTCAACATTATAACACTTGATCCCAACACCATAAAACTTCTAACAGAAAGATGTAGCATCAACTTTAAGGAGGAATTTCCACTTAACAAATTTTCTTTCAAATTCAAATAGCTGATCCTTGGGAAATTAAAGCCTACACAAAAATAATTCTAAAAATTTACTTAAAATTTAGAGACATGATATGAATCAGTAATTCTGACTAGATCAAATTAGGTCATTTACAAGTAGTTCAATTAAGGTAGTAGTGGTCATTTCAGCTTCTCTCTAGTTCCTCTTCTTCTCTCTCGTTATATGATCAAATGTTTAACATCCTAAATATTCCTGAATGTTTTTCGCCCTTCTTGTCAACTCTTTGCTAGTTCGAATGTTTCACATTTATGAATGTCTCTCCTTTTATAATCCCTCCAAACATATCCTCCACGTTCTTATGCAACCTGATAGATGATGTCATTCATAGAGCCTAACAGCACTTGCAAATCATGATAGAGGGGTGTGGCGCAAAGAGCTAAGGACTCATCTTTGGTCAGGCTCATGAGGCTGTTTATACTAATGTTAGGAGCATCAATATAGACTAGACAAATATATAGGGGAAGGAGTCAAAATGGTGTCAGACGAAGTGACAGGTTGGAATATTTTTTATATTCCCTTTCAGTTTATTTGACAAAAGATTTTCATACTCATAAAAAAAATCATATTTTAGACGGCGCTAAATGATATACATTAAACAACATGATTCATAAGAAAATGTTGAACTAACATTACAACATCTTTTGACATATAGATAACATAAACAAATTTATATTTGATTATTATAAGGTGCTTGTTGACCTTTGTAAATTTAGCTATTGGCTTGTTCATTTGATTATTATAAAATTGCATCCCACTACATAATAATAACCACTAACACGAAAGCCACAATAAGATGCTTTTAAATTATATTCAGATTTGGGGCATAAATAGTTAATAATATTTAATTTTTTATTAAATATAAAAACTATAACCATCCAAAAAGGTCAAAAAATAGAGGAAGATAAACTAATAAATTCTAAATAATTTTAAGGAAATCTTATTTGAAAAATTTTAGTAAAAATTTTCTAATTGAAATTTAATCAATTTGGTTGAAAATTTTACCATAGTATTTGTAATTTGAAAAAAGTTGGGGTAGAATATGCAAATGTAAGATTAAGAGTTTGTTTAGGATAGGTTTAGTTTTTTTGTAAATGTTATTATAAAAATTTTGTAGAAAAAAATAATTTTTTTAAGTTGATATAAAAATAATTTCCAATGTTATTCAAAATTTTGAGTGTTCTTTTAGTAAATACATAAATTTGGATGTTAAATATATTATTAAAATAATTTTAAGTGTTATGTACAAAAATCCCCAACTCTTTTCTTAAGAAAATAGCATGACTTAAAAAAACAATCATTTGCAAAGAAATTGGACAGAAGAGGAGAGGAAAGACAAAGGAAGGACAAACCAAGAAAATGAAGAAGTGTGAAAAGAGAAAATGGAAAAGAAACTCAAATATACTTATTAAGTGATGAATGGTATGCTGCCAAATTAGAAATTATATTTAAATTTGATATATCATCAAAAAATTATTTTGATCGGGCACAAATTTCGATAAAAATTTGAATTAGAAGCTTCCAAAATTAATTCTGTCCACCAAGCTCCTCCTCGATCACTATCAGGCCATCATCAGAACACCAGCCGTTGCCGGACTTCTGCTCGGCCATCAGTCATTATTGGACTACCGCCCAACCAATGACCATTGTTGGACTTTTCCTGACAACCAACCATCACCGAACTTCCGTCTGGCCACCAACCGTCGCCGGACTTCTGCCCGGCCACCAACCGTCACAGGACTTCTGCGTGACCACCGACCATTGCCGCACTTATAGACGGCTACCGACCGCCGCCGAACTTCCGCCCGCCACAGATCGATGACAGACTTCCGTCTGCTACCGACCGACGTCAGACTTCCACCTAACTCTTTCTTTTATTGTAATTTCATCGTCTTCAAATTACATGACAGATCAAGCTTTGCAATTCATTCAAATACCAGTGGAATCATTTGAACTGGGCTAGGCCTTGTGATTGTTTTTCCTTTTACATGATTTCCACGTTAAAAACCTTGGAGTTATATATTTTATGCTTGTGGGCTAGATATTCATACAACGTTAAGATGATAAATACTCACTTTACTACTACATATATTCTAGCCCGCAACAAAATTCAAACTTAAAAAACTTTGATTGAATAGATCAATAAAAGTATTCCTCTCTATTTTCTTATTTTGATTGATCTTTCTAAGAAATTTGAACCTCTTAATAGATTTATATATACATATTGGGAAAACTATTTTAATTATCTTGAATTTAGACATTAAAAGTATGATACTTTTTTGTTTTCATATTAAAAATAAATTATTCATATATGCATTTGACACAACATTATATATGTATCAAAAACTAAAATTATTGCATAGCAATTGCATATATTAAAAAAAAATGAAATAAGTTGTGAAATTCAAAATGTTAAAGATAAATAGATAAAATATTTAAGGATGAGAAAAATAAAGAAAGAAGGAAAAATATTAGGCTTTGAGGAATGAAGTCCAAGTTTAATTACAATAAAGAAAGAAGGAAAAATATTAGGCTTTGCTATAGGAGTGTTGATACGTCCTCAAAAAATTATCTTAATCGGGCGCGAATATCGATGCAACGCGAATATTCCAGGACGCAACAAGTGTAAATGGGTCGAGTCAAAATTGAGTCATTATTGGCTTAAGCTTGAGCTAGATTAATTAGTTAAGTTCGAGCTCGAGCTCGAGTTTTATTCTACGAGTTTGAACCAGCTAGTTTATTATAAAAGTGAAAAAATCATTGTGATTTAAATAATTATTAATGATAAAATAAGAAATAAAAATAATAATAATGAATCATTTAGTATAATTTATGTAGATAATATTAAAATCTTACAAAAAAGAATAGCTAAAAAATAGAGAAAAATGAAAGAGAAGGATGGTCTAGATTGAGAAGCTCTATGATTTTACTAGCATTTCATAAACTAAAAAATCTTCATCAAATGATTAAGGTTTCATTTGAGATAACTTTTTTCCTATTTTCTAAATCAGGTTTTTGTCCTTTATAAGAAGGTGAAAGTTCAAAAGAACATGAAGTAAATAGAGAGGAATTTCCATCATAAATGAAGGCACTTTTATCATTGGAGTCAATTCATGTTTTCCCTTATAAAGAGCGACTTGAAGCAGATAGCTCTACGTTGCTTTCCCTTACAAGTATGTGAATTTTTTTTGCTAAAAAGTAAGGGTGTCAATTCATGTCAACGGGTCGTGTTCGGGTCAAATTCAATTTTGACCTGGTTGTTTTTGACCCAACCCGATTTAGGTTTCTAGTCAGCTTTTTAAACTTGAAACTGACGCGGGTCGGGTTCGGGTCAGCCCGACCCGACACGAAGGCGGAACTGGAATAAGAACCTCGTGAATGGTTGTTGGCAGACCGAACTATGGAAGCCGAAGAAGAACGTGAATGGCAAGCCGGCAGTCGGCGGATGGTCAAGACAAACTTGGATGAGAGGCTGTGCAAGGTCAGTGACGCCGACAAGCTAGAATCGAGATGCGACATTGCGATTGACGGAGTGTTGGACACGTCAGATGAACTGGTGGACTAGGGACGATCGACTGCAGCGGCGCCTCAGCTACATGACTTACGAAGAGCGGCGATGACCTCAATTAAAGGAGGCGAAAAGATGCGTGATGTGACTGAGTGAGTGCGACTCGACATGTCGAGCAACAGATCATTTCGTGGGCAGGGCGGGCAACAGACTCGGGCAAAACCATTTTTGGGTCATTTCCGAGTTTCCGGGTCAACCTGAACCCGCCCCGAAACTCAAATCAGGTCAGATATTTGAACCCGAACTCGATCCGTTTGCTAACCGGGTCAATCCGAACCCGGATTTTTCCAAGTCAGGTTCAGATCAGGTTTTGGGACGTGTCAAAATTTAACACCCCTACTAAAAAGGTTAATCATTTGATGATTAAAGTTTATTTCTTAAAATGGTCCATTAGCACCTATAAGACAAAGACTCAGAAAGTTTTTTTTGGGGAACATTAGGAACTTCGAATGCAGGCTCACCGGAGGAAAATGTTTACGTCTACCAACGAGCCGCACACCCTAGCCCACACTTACCGAAAGTGAATTGGGTGTGTGCATTAAATTTGAATTTATAGGCCAACCTAAATCTTACTTAAGTTAAATACTAAAAAATGTGTCAGAATGTATTGAACAAAAAGTGTTCAAAAAATTTTTAGATTTATTTTGAGATTTATATGGTACTAATCACTTATGCATCCCTAATCTTAAAGCATACTTCAGATATTAACTCACAAATTTTTAAATTTAAAACCTATTTGTCATCAATGAGATCTCCTGCATTCATGGTTCGTTTGACGGCCAGATCCTCTCTTCCGGTACTCCTTGTTGTCAGTGGACGGATCGACGACGCCCGCGGCGAACCTCACTTTCTTCTTCGGTTTGCTGCCATTTACTCCACCTACCAATTCAAGAAAATGAGAAATTAAGAAGAAGAAAAAATAGATTAAGAACAGAGCAATGGAGAACAATGAGACGAAATTTCTCTAATAACGGCTAGAATTTTAAACAAAAAGCCAAATTTGACCGTTAAGGCGAAATCAAACTTGCTAACTACGAAACTGAATATTTTCTTGAGTGAAAATGGTCTGAGAAAGGAAGACACACGTAAAGGAAGAAGGGAACATAATCAAAGGAGTTTTTTTTTGGGGACGAATCTGTGGCGACAAAGGGCAGGATCTCAATGGATCGTGACAGCAAATGCCACTTTACCACCTACAATGTCTCATCGCGAAGTTAAGTCGTCTTTAAAGGAATCAACCTATCGTCCATTCGGAATTGTATTTCAGGAAAAATTACATCAGGTAGCCTATAATATGTCGTCAGGTCACTTACTCTTTACCGCGCGGCCCGACGGCCCGACCCGGAACGGACCCGGGAGTTTGTGTAGCTCGGTATTGCTAGGTATTGGTCGATTTTGCTCGACAAAAAGCGAAAAATATTCAATACCGAGCAATACCGAGTTCAATACCGAGTTCTTTTAGGTATTACTCGGTATTGCTCTAAAAGAACTCGGTATTGCTCGGTATTGGTCTTCACATAGAGGTATTTCTCGTTATTGCCAAGTAATACCGAGTAATACCTAGCAATACCGAGCAATACGCAAATATAGTAATACCAGATTAGGTTCGAGTCGGGTCGTCGGCCGCGCGGTAAAAAGTAAGCGCACGTGGCGACATATTATAAGTTACCTGATGTTGCTCTACGTCAGGTAACCTGACGGAATAATTTTTCGTATTTCAGGGCCTCCCTAGCAATGATCTAGATGACCGACACGAATGCATCGCATATCACGTGCCCCTGGGGGCTGATAGGGGTGTCAATATTTGACACAACCCGAAAACTCGACCCGAACCCGACCCGAAAATTTCGGGTTAGGGTCAACCCTAACCCGAAACGTGTCGGGTTCGGGTTCAGCATTTCGACCCGTTTCAAAAATCGGGCCAGGTTAACCCTCTGACCCGAAAGTAACCCGATTTGACCCGAAAACCCGATTTTGACCCGGCAACCCGAGATTGACCCGAAAAGAGGAGATTGACCCGTTTTTGACCCAAAAATTAGCCATTTTCTTGTTGGAAACGGGTCATTCGGGTCGTGTCGGGTTGAGCCGGACCAGAAGCGGGTCGGGTTCGGGTCAGGAAAACTGACCCGTTTTTAAAAACGGGTCGGGTTCGGGTTGACCCGAATAGTGCCGGGTCAGTTTCGGGTTCAACCCGACCCGTGACCCGAAATTGACACCCCTAGGGGCTGAAGCCCCAACTACTGGTCGGCGCGCTAACGATCGGCTCAAGCGCCGCGACAGAATCAAAGGACTTAGATTTCTCAACGAACAACAATTTCTGAAGAAAATTTATATTGAGATGAATACAATGGAATGGGTTTGAGATTCAAATTTGGCTGAGGATATCCCGATTAAACTGTGGATGAGTACAACAAATGAGAAAAGTAATCAAGATTTTGAAATAAAAAAGAACTGCAGAACTTTTTTTCCTATAAGAATTCAAAATCCAAGAGAGAGAAGGTTAGTTTGCTCTAGTTAATTCGAAGACCCCATATAAAGTTGATTGAAAGAATGGAAGAAAGAGGAAGGTGATGTAGTGGATCGTCGGAAGATGATACCTGCAAGAAGGATTTGGGTTTTCCCAATCCAGGGAGAAGAAGAAGAAGAGCTCAAAGGCTTCAAAGGCTAATATTTCATTCAATGTCTTTCTCCTCTTACACATTCTCTATATATAATGCCAAAGCAAGAAAAACCTAGAGAATCCTAGAATATTCTAGAGAACTTGTAATAACTAAATAAAATAACCTAAGGAATATTATAAGCTAAAAATGCTCCGCATCATTCTCCCTTTGCATCAAAAGAGCTTGACTCTGTCGAGATGTGCCATCCTCCTGGATCGAAGATTTTACATCTTCGATGTATGTCCACGATCTCATTCATTAGCTGTATTAGTTGCTTTGGCCTTCCACTATTTTGCATACCTCCATGGGTAGAAGCAACAGCATATTTGTCTCGCAAAGCAAGCAAGAAATCAATAAATGCTACCCATTTTAGTGTTAAAGCTAATAAAATCCTGTGCAAGTCATTCTCAAAACCAACTTCTGATGCTTTTCTAGTACAAAACCTACTAGGCAAAGCTGATTTGGTGGACGAGCTCCAACATATGCAAATACAACTCCAAACTCCTTTGCTTTCATTTCATCAAACACTTTGCTGGCACTTTTGATGTCACCACATTTAGCATGCATGTTCACTAAACCATTGTAAACATAGACAAATGGCGTGAAGCCATGATGAATGGCGCATCCCTGAACCAGTAATCCATCTCCGAGGACTTTCAATATGGCACAAGCATGAAGGATTGCGCTTAATGAGCTTCCATTCACATTACTCAACCTTGGATTATGAGAAAAAGATACAATACCCCCTTCATTAAGAAACTTAGCATAGGCAACTAGCCAGACAGTGTCATATGCATACAACCCATAAGAGTTTAAGCTTGAACTTACATATCCTTTCTGAAGCAATTTATTTCATCTCGACAAAAAATTTTGTTTGATATTTGAATCTGGTGTATGAGGATGAAGAACGATGGCCCCTTGTATTAAACTCATGGTTACAGGATCAGCACTTCCGGAATAATCCAAGACTGACGAGAGCCAATCTGTAGCTATCCACGCATATCTAGCATTAAGGATACTGATTTGTTTCAGATGTACCTCCCTCCCGGTTCCGGCAAGACGGGCCTAAAGACTATTGGCAAAGTAGTGTGCGAGCCTCAGAGAGGCATTGTCATGAGGAGACGAATGCTGCTGGATTTGTTTCAGAAACTCGTAGCCTCTAAGGTTGTCGTCGTTGTCCATGGTATGTGCACAGTGGAGAAGAAAACTGTTGAAATCCACAACCTCCTCTTTCAGTTGTTTCTTCCAGCGAGACTTCCGACTAACACCTGACTCATTGGGGATGGAATTTTTTGAATCCTTTCCCGCTTCTGTGTACACCTTTTCTCAAATTGCCCTCACGTCTTGAGGAAACCTTTCACAGTTAACAGAGTAGTACATCGTCGAACATCTCCAAGGGAATAACCGGCTCTTCGTAGGAGAAAGCCAACTGGTTGATTCTCCTCGTCTCTTCAAAGCCTGAATAATCTAAACAACGGTTCTTCTGCCTTCTCTCCTGTTTGATGGGGTTTTGTAGCAAGTTCAGATTTATTTCTCCAACTCCATGATCCGCATCAGGATCCATGATGCAATGCATCCTCCGGCTGTTACTCAAGTAGGGCTCGGACCATTCCACCAGCTTCTCCTCCTTCAGCGATAGTAGGATTCCGTCAGCGATAGTAGGATGTGTCTGGACCGGGGTTTGCGGAGTGGAGCCGTCATCGTCGAACGATGTCGGGTCAGGATGTGGGTAGGCGTGCGGGATGAGTGAATGATTTCCATCCATGGCAGAGTCCGGAACCCGCTCTGCCTTGTTGCCGTCCGCAGGCAATGCAGGAAGACGGCAAATCTCTAGCTGAAGCTCCATCCCGACAGAGTCGGAGCAGGCAACGAGACTGGGATCTGGTCGTGATAGATCGAGCTCCTGCACATGTCGGGACGGCGAATCGGAGGTTGGATGTGCGGGAGTCTGGTCGGCTGCTGTCAGAGATGTCAGAGTGGCGATAGATCGTCGGGGTTGGGAGTTTTGGAGGCCAGCGGGTTTGGCTTGAGCGGTGGTAGTGGCGGTTGTTTCATCGGAAATGAAATCGGAATAAACTCCCACGCAGAACATTGGGCGTGCGAGCAGATCTGAACGGGATTTGGCGTGCTTGAGCGGAGGTGGTTCGTGCCACCGGAGCGGAAGCTCGAGCAGTGGGTATTCCGGCGGCGGATCACGCCAATTGAGCGGGAGTTCGAGCGGAGCGTAATCATCCGCGATCGTGGGAGTATGGCGGAACGGATGGCATCTGCGTGAAGCGGACGAGAGGATCGAAGAAGAAGAATGGCTCGGTATGGTTGCCAATGACATTCTCATCCTCCTTATTGACCGAAGGGTTTCGCGAATCCGATCAAGGTTTCTATCTACCTGATCGAGTGACTTCTTCGATTGAGCTTGATAGAAGGCGATCCGGCTTCGAGCATCGTCGACAGCCCACCTTCCTTGGTGTCGATCGTCGTCGACCGCCAATCTTGTTTTGCGGCTTCGATCGTCGTCGACAGCCGACCTTCTTCCGCAGTCCATCGATCTTCACAAGCTCCGGGCTCTGATACCAACTGATGTAGTGGATCGTCGGAAGATGATACCTGCAAGAAGGATTTGGGCTTTCCCAATCCAGGGAGAAGAAGAAGAAGAGCTCAAAGGCTTCAAAGGCTAATATTTCATTCAATGCCTTTCTCCTCTTACACATTCTCTATATATAATGCCAAAGCAAGAAAAACCTAGAGAATCCTAAAATATTCTAGAGAACTTGTAATAACTAAATAAAATAACCTAAGGAATATTATAAGCTCCGCATGAGAAGGGCTAGGAGGACGAAATAAAATAGGATTGTGATAGACATAAGAGAAACAAACAGAGCACGAAGACAAAATCCGAGAGAGAGAGAGAGAGAGAGAGAGAGAGAGAGAGAGAGAGAGATTGGTCTGTAAAGGGCTCCAAATCTCCAATTCCAATTTCTGCTATCTTCATGAAATCAGAGAAACAAACAGAGCAGGAAGACACAAAGTTCTAGAGAAGGGGAGGGAGAAGATAGTTAGAGATGGGTGCTTACAGGGCTCCAATTGGAATTTCTTCATGAAATCAGAAACGAGGCGTTTGTAGATTTGGAGGGCGACGAGAGCCAGAGACAAAATCCTAGAGAGAGAGGGGGAAAGAGAGAGTTGAGTCCTTACAGGGCTCCAATTCAACTTTCTTCATAAAATCAGAGTGACAAAACGAGGAGGAAGACACAAAATCCTAGAGAGAGAGACGAGTCCTCACCGGGCTCCAATTGAACTTTCTTCATGAAATCGGAAACGAGGCGTTTGTGAATTTGGAAGGCGACGAGACCCACGCTGCTTGAGACAACCACCACCGCCATTACTCCCGCACGTCCGGAGCTCTCCATGTCTCTCTCTTTCTCTATCGATTCTTCAGAGAAGCAGAATTTAACAGAGGAAGGTAGGGCTGCAAACGAACCGAGCCGAGCCGAGTATGTGAGTGTTCATGTTTGTGTAATATTTAATTTAATGAAAATAAAATGATACTAGCATTTTTTTAATATTTAGGCCAATTACGACAAATTCATACATCAAATACGCGAGATTAAAATCCAAAACATCTTGGTTGATAATCAAAGCTCTCATCTAAGAAACCAAAGTGAGCTACATACCTAGCAGAATTTATAATATCCTTTCTAACAAACAGGATATTAGCTGAGTTGGTGAAAACACGAAACGATCATTATTATAATCAAAGATAGGTTGTAAACTACTGTGAGCTGAACTCGAGTCACCCTGACTTGAGATTGAACTTTTAGCTTGATTAATTAATCAAATTGGACATTGAGCTCGAGCTTTATTTTACGAGTTCGAGCCGACTCACATGCCTGCTCGTTTAGCATGAATGAGAAAACAATTATAATTCGAGCAATTGTTATAATAAAATGATAAAAAATTGTGAAAAATAAAAAAAATATAATCAAGAATAACTTAATATAATAATAATAATAAAAACTATATGTTTTTATCAAATTATACTCATGAGCTATTTATCAAGTCAAGTCGAACGTGAGCCGGCTCACGAGTGAGCTCGACTCACTTACACCCTTTATCAATGATCATTCAAAAGAATCTCTTTGATGTCTTAATTTTGTTATCGCTGTGTGCTGTTCTACATTGGATGCAGCTGATCTCATGTCCTTTCTCAGCGGAAGAAGATTTCAGATAAATATTAAAGTAGGCTTAGTTTGGGACGACTTTCTTATTACTTCTTAAAACATTAATAAAGCCATCCCAAACGAAGCCTCTAAGCGATTCAAACATATGATTTTATTTGAACCTTGTTTTTATAATCAGTTTTGAACATTATTGTCGCGCTTGATATGACCCATCTTCTCCTTCACACAATATTAGTTCTGTATTTCATATAACAATAGCGTGGGTTTTCCTAAACTACTAAGTATTTGAAAAGTACTACATTTATTTTACATTGCATTTACTTTACACTTCATTTTCTTTTCAAGCAACCAAACAGCCCCTTAAGCCTTTTGTTTAGGGAGGCTTGTTTTCAATTTTATTTTATATTTTTAATGGTATTAATTTTAATATAAAATAGCTTTTTGTTTATTAATTTTCTATCAAAACATTTATTAACAGTTTTTTTTTTTTAAATCTGTTGTAAGTTTTATCTAAATCAATATAGTATATAGTAATTCAATATATTCAACATAGTTGTTAATAGGAACTTTTTTAAAAGAGTAATTAAAGCTGGGTCCTCACTTTAGTATAGGAAAATTGATTATATCTATCTCATAATACATGCAATTAAAGTATATTCTTAAAAATTATTTGGATGATATTATACTCATTCTAAATTAATTTGAAGTAGTTCAAACTCAAATTCAAACTTTTGTTCAAACCATGGTTCGAACTTTGGTTTAAGGCTTCGTTTGGGGCGGCTTTCTTACCGCTTCTTCAATCAGCTTTCTAATATAAAAAAAAATTAATTTTGTACTAAAAAATAGCTTTAAAAAATAATAAAAAAGTCGTCCCAAATGAAATCTAAATATCCATTTGAACTCTGTTTCATTCTTTAAATTAGACTTCGTTTGGGACGACTTTCTTACTGCTGCTTAAAACATTAAGAAAGTCATCCCAAACGAAGCCTCTAAGCGATTTAAACATATGACTTTATTTGAACCTTGTTTTTTGAATCAATTATGAACATTATTGTCGCGCTTGATATGAATCATCTTCTCCTTCACACAAGATTAGTTTTGTTCGAGCTTGAGATGCCTTCCCCAAGCAACCTTCCATCGCATACCCCTATCTCCTTTATGAACCATTGGTCTTGTTGATTCCTTTTACCAATGAGGTCTTATTGCACACCCCTCTTCTCCATCATACCTCATTGAACTTGTTATTTATCAACATATCACTTAAAACTCACCTATTTACATATTTAATATCTAAGCTTAATATTTAGTCACATAACACCTAAATATTCAAATAACATAAAAAAATATCACTCTCCTCGCCTTTCCTTCTCCATTCTATTTATACATCGCCGTTGCCGGCACCATCACCATTCACCACCTCACATGTCACCGATCCCAACAAACTCCTTCCCTAGCCTCATCTTATCACGACCCTTTTTAGTAAGATCACTTACCAACCCCCTTCCTCTTGAGATTCTATCATAACTTTCTCGTGCCAATCCAACACTTCTTTGTTGTTACTTCCTAACCCTTTTTCATTTGTTCACAATGGTTCCAAGCTCAACATGATCTAATGGCCCTTTATCATTGATGGTTTTGTCTATAAATAAAAATTAAAACAAGTTTTGTATTTTATAAAGAGTGAAATTTAAATATTACATATATAGCCGAGTGACTTTTGAATGTTATACATATAAATCTCCCAAAATAATAAAAAAAATATAAATAGTGATCGAGGCATAGGCTTGTTGTTTCTTATACTCCCAATTGGAGCAAGAAGAATGTACTATCATCATAGTAATATACCATTAAGATTTGAGAAGGGGATATATACTTCCATTAGAATTTGAATCATTGAATTGGCGACCAAAGCCCATATCCAAATGGATCACAACAAGATATAGCTTTTTTTTTTTTTAGAAAGTTTAGGGCCATGCCCAACCAATATCATTCAAAAAGAAGTTTTAAGTAATATAAAATACAATGAGCTCATGTTGTAACAAGAAAAGGTCTTCAAAACTAAAGAAGCTAGCTAAGGCTTTGTTTGGGACGGTTTTCTTACTGCTTGTTAAAGTAGTTTTCTAGCATAAAAATTAAAAAAAAAATTACTAAAAAATTGTTTTAAGAAGCAGTAAGAAACCGTCACAAACAAAATCTAAAAATAAACCAAGTAGAAGTCCTCCAAAAGAAATCAAAAAATAGTTCAGAGAATGGGGAAGAATACATCATAGGCTCTATCCATAGCAGATTAAGGCTTTGTTTGGGATAACTTTTTTAATGCTTTGTAAACCTGCTTTTTAGTTAAAAAAATCCATTAAAAGCAAGAAAAAAGTAGTAGTCTAAGCTGTTCAAATGAAGCCTAAAACAAAGGCAAACTAGCAAGATAATGCAAATGCAAAACTCAATACAAACAGATAGGAATTGTCCACAATGCAAAATGGCCTATAGGTATTAAACTTCAAAATAGTAAACTAAAAACTGCAGCCACTGCAAAGCATAAGGACATGGCCCAACAACATGAAAAACTACATGCAAGCCATCAAACTCACAGCAAGTGAGCTAGATCAATAAAAGTGCAATGGTGCAGTAACATCATGAATAATCAAATGATCCAAATCCAACTAATTCTTGATTTCAGAAGGAATATCAACCTTATATGACCATTCTCTACTTTCATGGGTGACAGAAACCTTAATATTCTTAGAGATTTTTGGACATTCTGAAAAAATATATGGACATATTCCTTTCAATTCAAATATAGTAAGCAATAATTTGTACTGCTAGCAGATAATGAAGCTCCTGAATAAAAAAAACATTCAAGTGGAAAATCGAGCTCTAGAGATGCTGTTGTGAAGAATCAAAATTGCAATAGAATGTTCGAAAAATAAATGTGTATGTGATTTCTTGTGAGTAGAGCAGAGAACACATCTAGTTTCTACCTCCATCCCTTTAATAACCCAAATATCTTTAGTAGTTAACCAATCAAGCCAAAATTTTCAATAAAAGATAGCAAACATGATGCCATTTCCTTTGAACCATAAAAGTTTATGCCAACTTGTGTTAGACATATGCTAAAAAACCTTAAGATAAGCTTTCTTAGAAGAAAAATGACTAAAGTCAAGCCATATTGGCATTGTTGGGATGTTGAAATGGGCGCATATTGAATAGCAAGAACACATACCGACTCCATCGGAGAAGAAGCAAAAGGTAAATCTCAACAGCCATTATAAATGTATCTTTGACAATGGCCTTACGAAGCTCGCTGAAGAAAGCTAAAGCCAAAGCATTCGAGCCTATTAAATCCATTAGACTTTCCATGTTTCCAAGGATTCTAGAATTGAGAAGGTAAGCAATTCTTGGCAACATAAAAATACATCCAATTTCTAATTTTGCTATTAACATAGTGAAGAGGTTTCTAAAAATAAGCAGCTTTGCTGACAAGAGCCCAAATAGATCCATAAAAGTTGAAAAATCAATTGGCAAAGAGTGAGTACAACAACAACAAACCTTTATCCCATTGTGGAGTCGGCTACATGAATCATTTATCTCCATTGTGTCCTATTAAGAGTCAAATTCTTATCTAAATTTAATAAAGAAATATCATTTCTAATACTTTCTAACAAAGTCATTTCAATTGGCAAAGAGTGAGTGCAAATAATAAAATCTACCAATCATTTTAGCATTACAAATGAAGCTCATGGTATGAAGAGAGTAAAGGCCCAAACCACACTTCTAATTTGGAAGAGTGGTATTGGACTAGGGTACAGTGTGCAATTTATTCTCCTTACTATTGTGATGTAAGAATTTGAGATCATAGAGTAGTTCTTTTTGATAAAGCATCACAAATCTAAATTACCAGAGCAAGTAGTTCTATATGGTGATTTTGATAAATTGTAATCAACCAATGAAAGAAAGAAAACTTCATATCCAGCCACCAAGCTATGTAATGAAATTATTCATATAGACGAGCAGTCCATCATATTGACCTTTAAAGCAAAGAGTGTAATGCCCAAGGCAAACATGAGCAATTTATCTCTAACAAAGATGAAAAAAGAGTTGAAATTCTGAAATCAGTGAAAGCTGCAAAATCTCAAAATGTTTTTCCCCCAAATAACAGATGATGTGCACATTTGCTTTGCCAAACGCAAGTCATTCACATAAATGAGATAAAAGATTATAACATTCTTGCATTTAATAGCAATATTCACCAAATTAGGTTGTGCATTGTGCTTCAACAATATAAAGTTGGTCACATTCGGCAGCAATATTTCCTTTTTAGTCCAGTACTTTGAATGTATCATATATCGTGTTTAAGAAATTCAGATTATATATTCATCTGAAATTCATACCTATAAATCATTAAAAAAAATTTCATTTTTAATACCTTTCATAAGTACCAAAAATACATACAATTTAACTTCCAAAAAAATAATAACATATTTTATAAACTATACTCTTACATTGTTAAAAAAAATATTCTTATATTATTTCGATATGTCAAAAAAGAATTCTAACTAATAAACAAAATTACAATTTTACTTAAAAATTATTTTCTATTCCAAAATTTTTTAAGAAAATTATGACACATACGCCTGAATATCACTAAACCCTAAACCAACCAAAAAACCCTGCTTGTGTTTCCTTGCTCTATAATGTCTTTCAATTTTAACTTTTAATAGAATTAACAGATTTTTAATATATAATTACAAAATTATTTTGAAATTAAATTTATACAAAGAACATACAACAGACTGCACTAACTAAATCAAAGTTGCAAAATAAGTTACCCATCTGTACGATGAGAACAATGATTTTATTTCGTATCACATTATACAACACAATTTGTTAACAAAAAGAATGCTTTTGAGTACAACCTCACCGACCTATGAAGCAAATGACTGTACTGACATGATATTCAAAAGGGCAGACTACCATGATGTGTTAAACGTTTCACCGGTTTATAAACATATATGAAGATAATTTGTCACTTAGAGCTATTTTCTTTCATAGTTTAGAAAACCATTATAAATGAACTAAATTTATCTTCATTATAGGTCAACTCACTCTATTTTAGCGACCAATGTAGCCCAGTTGGTGGAGAATGAAGGCTAGGATTAACATGACAATGGCGAGTACCATACCAGGTCTTCCCAAGAACCAGTGCTTAGTCTTCTTTGCAATCTCGAATCCTTTCTGTGCTCTCTGTGCCCATCGCATCTGAAAATTGCATGTCAAATAAATAAGATTCAGTGGCTTTACACAAAGTAAACATGGAGGTCAAGGAGGGATAACTCAACTTCCAGCATTCAAAACTAATATCATGGGTGTGAGAATATCATTGGATCCAGTTGGACTGTGATCCAATCCTCAAATTAGTTTGCTCAGAATTAAAAATTGGATTTGTAGAAAACCGGATCATATAAAAATATAATAATTTTTTGGACTTATTCTATATATAAACATAGTATTTCATGTCAAATAATGTATTTATATATAATATCACTTATTTATGAATTTATTAACTGTTTTTTACACCAGGCGGAAGCTTAGTTCCCCCCCCCCCCCCCCGGGGCTTTTCCCCCCCCCCCCCATGGTGAAGGGAGAAGGCGGTGGGAATGTTTTTTTTTGGATATTTTTGTTGAGTATTGTATGCTTCAAGTAGTATTGTTAAACCATTGTATCTTGTTGTTTTCTTCCCTATTACATCAATTACAAAATTTTATATTTTTTATCCGTCTTTGATCTTCTCATGGTTTGTGTGGAAGATTCTACAAGCACTTTCTTTCAAATTGGTATCAGAACAGCATCCTGAGCTAAATTGAGGCCTTTCCTTGTCAATCTCTGCGGAGTTTCCCCCTCTAAAGTGCAGCTTTTTGCTGTTTAAAGCCAGAATTATTGTTTTTCGCTGTTTGGCCAAGATTCGGATATCTATGGCAGCCAAGAAGGTTGATGCCTTGGATGAGAGATGAGCCAAATCAAAGCAACAGTGGAGGACAGAATTTTCTCCATGGAGGATAAGTTCTCCAACCTAGAAGAGATGGTGAAGAAGGTGTTGGATTTTCACAACCAAATGTCGGCATCGACGGCAAGAGTGTCAGCAAGAGGAAATACAAATTTTGGCAGTCAGAGGGATGATCACGATGTGGAGATCTTAGAGTGAAAAGAAAGAAGACCTCCTCAAGAGCCTATTCATAGGGATGGGATAGGTATAAGGGATGGGGAGAGGCATGACAATGTTGGGTATGAGCAAAAGGCAAATTTTGAAAGGAGAGGAGCTAATCATGATCGGAAGGGTGCTGACTTTGAAAGGAGGAGGGAACTTGAAGATAGGTTTGGATACGGCCGTGGAAGGGATGATTGGGATATTTAAGGAGGACCACCCACTTGGAGAATGAAAATTTATGGACGACCCAGGGGAAACAGAGGAGATTTGAGGGTAAGGAAGCTGAAGATGCCTCTTTTTGAGGAAGAGGATGCACATAGGCGAATCTACAAGGTGAAGAGGTATTTCACCGTCAAAGGGTAGACGGAGGAGAAGAGATTGATGACAGCTGACCTGTGTTTGGAGGGGAAAGCATTAACATGGTACCAATTGAGAGATATGAGGCGACCAATACAGAGCTGGAGAGAGTTCAAGGATTGCTTGCTAGAACGTTTTCGAACTAGGAAGGGAGGAGCAATTTTTCTCTTTGACATAAGAATGATCAGTGGTAGAGTACCGGGAAAAGTTTGAGTACATGGCTAGTGAACTGGACCGGCTGGCCGAGACTGTATTAGAGGATAATTATAAGAAAGGACTTAAACTAGAAATTAGGGCAACAGCTAGAGTAATGAGGCCTTATGATTTGGGAGAGGCTATGGAGATAGCACAACTAGTGGACCATAAGAATTTGGAGAGGTATTCCAGAGGCAGCAGTTCAGGAGGCCGTCAGTATGACCACCCCATTTTTGACACCCAAGGAGCCACCACTGGGTGTTCCTCTGGAGATCCCAAAGGAGAAGCCTGTAGGAGGGGGAAACTTCAAGAAGCTAACCGAGAGGGAGCTCCGGAGAAGAGGACAAAAGGATTATGCTTCCGATATGATGAGAGGCATACTCCGAGGCATAGGTGTAAGGACCAAACTCTTCAGGTTCTCACCGTCTGTAATGATGAGGAAGTTGAGGAGAGAGGGGAAAGGGAGTCTTTGGTAAAGGAGGAAGATCTACATTTAGACGTGGAGGAGGTCTCCTTGAACTCAGTGCTGGGATTCACTCCAAATCCCACCATGAAGGTGAAGAGAAAAGCTAACAGGGGGAGGTGGTGGTGTTGATAGACAGTGGGGCTACCCATAACTTCATTTATAAACAGGTTGTTGACCAATTGGGGTTAAATTGGTGGATACATGATGCTATGGAGTGATGATGGGCACTTAAAAGGTGGAGACGTGAAGAAGAGTGTGTAGGGGAGTGATTCTGACCATACAGGGGGTTCAAGTGAGGGAAGGCTTTCTTCCATTGGAGCTAGGGAGCACGAATGTCATCCTAGAGATGAAATGACTATAGATCTTCGGGGATACCAAGGTCAATTGGGGAGCACTGGGAAGAAGGGTGGTGATCAAGGGAGATGTAGGGTTATTCGAATCCATGGAGTCTCTCAAAATCATGGTGAGAACCCTATAGAAGATGGGAGGAGGATTTTCTGGTGGAGCTGCATAGCTTAGAGGGGAGCAGATAGGGCTGCAAGCGAACCAAACGTTCGACAAGCTACTCGTTGTTCGGTTTGATTAAAGCTCGTTTGAGATCGTTTAATTAACTAAACAAACGAACTTGAACAATATTTTAAATACTCGATTCTTAAATAAAAAAACTTGAACACTAATGCGTTCGGCTTATTTATGTTCGCGAACAACATCATTTGAAGTTCGTGAACAAGCTCGACATTAAGCTCGATAAAAGCTTGATTTGTGTTCGATTTTGAACTCGTGAATAAGCTCGATGAAAATAATTAATATTTGAATATATAATTAATAAATATAAATAATCATTACCTTTTTGTTATATAGACAATTGCTTTTATTATAAATGTGTTTGTTCATAGATATGCTTATGAACGGGTTTGTTTGATAGTTAAAAAAATTAGTTAAATATGTTTGCGAACAAGCTCGATAAACACTAAACGAACGAACATGAAATGAACATGAACCAAACATGAACACTCCTTAATTTAAATGAACCAAACATGAACGCAAATGCTAAAGCTCGAACAAACATGAACAAGCTTATATTAAATGAACACAAACATGAACACTCACATACTCGGCTCAGCTCGGTTCGTTTGCAGCCCTAGGAGCAGATTGAAGGAAGGGGGAGACATTCCTCCTTTGTACAGCCGCTTACCCAGCATTTCACTGAGGTTTTTCAGCCACTATAAGGATTGCCACCACAGACGGAGTAGGAGCACGCTATCACTTTGAAGGAGGGGGTATCACCAATAAGCGTCAAGCCTTACCGATACTCTCAGATTCATAATGATGAAATTAAGAAGCTGATACGGAAAATTTTGGAGGAAGGCATAATCAGACAGAGCACCATGATAGGAAATACTTGATTTCAAGTATTCCCTAATCACTTTAGCAACCAATCTCAAAGCGAACTGCTGTCCACAGCAGGAAATCAGCCAAAAACAGTAGAAATATAGAGGAAAACTGCAGGAGATGAGGAGAAAACACTTGTATTTTACTAGTAGACAATGAAAATAGCAAAGATACAATTTGTTCTTCAATCCGAGAGGAAGAACAACTCTCCAAAGTTCTCCGGCGAAGCCAAGAGCCCAAGCACACAAACCCTAGATCTCAAAAGAGAATTCAAATTCAAGATAATCCCTAATTCTCTCTTAACTCTCTAATTAAAGCAAAAGGAAAGATACAAATTACATAAACACCCTCTTCATTCAAAAATTCCCTCCAACGAAATGCTCAAAAGCCGCCTAGCCCGCTCCTTCGTCCGCTGTTTCTGCGATCGGCGGGTTCCGCCCGGCTTTGGACCGCCGGGTGTAGAACCGGACCGGTCCAGCTGGGACCGGTCCAAAGTTACGCGTAACAGACGCTCAATGAGTTTCCTTTGAACAGG
>NW_021318894.1:538349-583195 GCF_001605985.2 Dendrobium catenatum
CCCGAATCGATGCTCTGATACCAATTTGATAGGAAATACTTGATTTCAAGTATTCCCTAATCACTTTAGCAACCAATCTCAAAGCGAACTACTGTCCACAGCAGGAAATCAGTCAAAAACAGTAGAAATATAGAGGAAAACTGCAGGAGATGAGGAGAAAACACTTGTATTTTACAAGTAGACAATGAAACTAGCAAAGATACAATTTGTTCTTCAATCCGAGAGGAAGAACAACTCTCCAAAGTTCTCCGGCGAAGCCAAGAGCCCAAGCACACAAACCCTAGATCTCAAAAGAGAATTCAAATTCAAGATAATCCCTAATTCTCTCTTAACTCTCTAATTAAAGCAAAAGGAAAGATACAAATTATATAAACACCCTCTTCATTCAAAAATTCCCTCCAACGAAACGCTCAAAAGCCGCCTAGCCCGCTCCTTCGTCCGCTGTTTCTGCGATCGGCGGCTTTGGACCGCCGGGTGTAGAACCGGACCGGTCCAGCTGGGATCGGTCCAAAGTTACGCGTAACACACGAGTCCTTTTTCTAGCCCAATCTTACTAGCAAATGTTGACCGCGAATTTGGCAAACTTAAATTACCTCGTTAATCGCTATTAAATTCAAATTGAACCATATTCAAGTTAATCAAAGTCGATTTGATCACATAAAATTAATTCGACGACGTCAAATCTAATTCGACTCAATTTGAGGCCTATTTGACCTTGATGTCATCACAGATTATTAAATTGAGTCGAAACACGCCCAAATCGATGCAATTAATAATCAAATAAATTCATTTGAGCCTCGTTGAGTCAATTTGATGCGACTAGAGCCCAAAATTTCCAAAAAAATAATTTGATTATTAATTAAACATATTTAAACGAGCAAAATCGAGCCAATTCGACTCGAATCAGATGCGATATGATGCTTGTCAATTTCAATCGACTCAGTTTAATATGACTAGACCCAATTTAAATCAGATTGATGTCAATTAGCTCGAATCAGAAACGATTTGAAGCTCGTTAGCTTCAATCACTCAATTTAATGCGAATCAACTCAATCTAAATTGAATCAATGCCAATTAACTCGAATTGATTTAACCAAATGAATCTGAATACAAATCTTCAAGAAAAAAAATTGTGACTATTTCGTTCAGATTTTGTCTTATATTCAGCCATCAAAGTTTCTTTAAAACAAGCAAATAATCTCAGCCATTAGCCCATTACTTTGAAATTAAATCAAAGGCATGATGGTAATTATTTGAAATAACATTAGGACAGAAAGAGGGTTGATTAGAAAAACTCTCCCATTCGACTCTTATCTGCTTGTTTTGTTCAGCCGAACCAGAGAGCAAGAGAGGCGGAGTGCAACGGGCTTGTTCGTGCGATTTTGAGAGGGAGAAAGCGAGATATACTATTCTCCTTCTTCTTGATCGTCTTCTTCTTCCTTTCTTTACTTTCTATCTAGCAATCTCCTTCTCTCCATTATTTCTTTGAAGAATGAAAGAAATCTATGCTTTTAAAAAAAAAAAAGGGAAAAATGAAAAGTGGGATTTCATTTCTCTTTTATCTTAAGGCAAAAGCAGTTCATATTTCTTTCTCTTAATATGAGTTTTCTATGGATTGAATCCCTTAGCTATGAGTTATGCTTGTGATAGAAAAAATCTATTGGAATTTACAAATACATGTATATCATTTCTTCTTTATTCAAATAAGTTTTTTTTTTATTTCTCAACACAAATAATCTAGATTCATGAGGTTTGATGGCTGCATTCTTCAGTTTTATTTATTTTAATAGGCTATGTTTCTTTCCCTTTCTTTTGATCATCTTGATGGCAAAAGAAGTGATGAGGATTGGTGTTATTGTTTAGAAAAGAAATGGAATAGAATTTTCTTACTGTTGAAATCAGTAACTATTACTCTTGAAGCAAAATTCCTTATGGGAGTGTTTTAATCAGATTTCTTGTGGGAATATTTCAAATCAAATTTTCTTGTGGAAATATTTTGAATTAGAGTTTTCATAAAAATGGTTTGAAATAGATTTCTTATGGGAATAAAGGAATATATTGTTATTACTCTATTTCTTTTATTCTTGATATCTACATGTTGTTCTTTAAACAGTGGAGAATAATTCCAAAATTGAAGATAAATTGTGTGCTGAAGTTATTCATATGTTAGTTTGAATGGGTTGTTGGATGTATGTTTGCCACTGTTTTGAGCTTCAACCACTATTCTTTCTCCCGAATGTTGGCATCATAAGAGACATATTGATGTAGGACTACAATGCTTGCAATGAATTTATGAAGAGTTTGCACAACTTATTGATTAGAGAAATAACAAATAGGCTTATTAGCAGATAAAACGAAGAATCAAAACATAAGAGCGGTCAGTGTCGTTTTGGCTAAATTGCACATAAAGAGATTTTAAACCATCAAAATAATGTAGGAAAATAACATCATGCAAACGTAGTAGTTTTCAACGACAAAAGTCCCTAGTCTAACAATGAGATTAGGAAGCTAATGAATGCGCTCAAATCCCTACGTTTACTAAGCTTGACAGAAGTAGGCAGATGCGACCTTCGAGATTACAATCAATATCACAAAAAAAAAATTAGACTTAGATAATACAAGAAAAGTAGTGATTAGAAAACCTTCGTCAAGGATCGGTTGCAATCCTCCACTCGACTATCTCCAATTGCTCTTCGATTGCTTCCACCAAGGTATCCAAGATGCGCTCTATGTAGTCTTCTACCGTGTGGACGATCCTCGGGTTGGCGTCGAAGAAGATTGAATGGAGAATGTGCACAAAACCGTGTTCGTCATAAGCAAGTCCGTAATCAGTGCCGGGATCGGCCATTCATGGATACTAGATGATGATCTCCTCCAAGGGGTGCTAGTAATCTTGAACTTTGTTGAAGAAAAAGAAGTTTCTCTTCAACTTGAAGTGGGATGACAAGGTGTGGCAGGCCAAGGGAGGAGGGTTGGGGAGGAGTAGTAGGTTAAATAGGGAAGAACAAGTGAAAAATCTGAGATAAATTTCAGATTGTCAATTGGAGGGATTTAGGAATTAATTTGAATTTTAATTCCAATAGGAGAAGCTCTAATTTGAGAAAGAAATCAAGAGGTGGGGCATGGGGGTTTCGGCCAAGTAAGAGAAGAGGGTAAGTGTCTAGATGCAATGTATTTGAAATTATGGATTTAATTTAATCAATCCATCATGAGTTGATTGATTGATTTAAATTAGGATCCTTCCAAAAAGAATTCAGAGGAAATAGGAAAGATTTGAGATCTAGATTGGATTTATTTCAAATTCAAATACTTTCCAAAATCAAGTGGAGTTAAATAGGGAAGGGTGGGGTAGTTTGGAAATAAATCCAAATGAAGGGGGGGGGGGGGCGGCATCAAGAGGGAATGAGGATTAAATGCAAGTATTAATGCTTGCTAAATTTGGCTTTTAGGAATTAGGAAAGTTTTTAAATAAATCCAATTTGAATTTGAAATTCAAATGGATTTAATTAAGAACTTTCTTAAAATAGATTTGGTAAATTATGAAAGATTTTGAATTTCAAATTAATTATTTTGAATTCAAAATTCTGTCCAAATTTATCCAATTCTAAATTTGGGCATGAGGCTATGAGAGGGAAAGGGAGAGAAGTGGGTAGAGGGGCCGGCAAGTGGGGCTTTGCCGTGGGGATGAAAAGGTGGGGTGGGCTTGAAGTTGGTGGTGAATGGAAGAGAATTAGGGGTGGCCGGGTGGTTTAAGGGATCCGGGAAGGGGAGGGTAGTGTCGGCGGTGGGGTTGAGAAAGAAAGAGGAAAGATAGGAAGTAGAACCACAAACCCCACTTATCTAGGTTGGTGGGTGATGCACAAGTCTTCCCTCTCCTAGGGATCTCTCTCCATGATTCTCCAACTTCCACAAGAAAACAAAAGTGCAGAAATTTCTTTGATAAATCTTCATTAACCTCAAAAGAGAACAAGGAGGTCTATATAAAGCCTCATACAAATGACTCAAAGACAAAAGACAACAATACCCCTCGGGCTTACATATGACATCCCTTAATAAAAGGGTACAATAGGAAACTAAATAAAGCAAATAAAATACGACAACATAAATAAGAAAAATACATAGAATAAATCAAAAATACAACGATTCAAACGTGGCCGTAGATCGGCGGCCACGTCTCTGATAAACCTTCCATGATCTGATGTCCCCATCACATCTACTCATATTAAAGGCTATTTTTATATTTTATGTGAATCCTTAAAAGAAATTAAGTTGCATTGGGTTTCAATACTTGGTTCACATTGAATATATTCATCAAGTGAGAATGATGAGTAGTTTTCTTTTGTCAATAATATTTTATATGTTTTTACTTGTTACAAGTTTGGGTTTGTAATGAATTATGGGAGAATTTTTGATAATCTGTTCTATGCATTCAATATGAAAATGAATAATCATGCTGAATAACTTGAAATCATGTTTCTATCTCTTCGACATGCGTATTCATTTATCATTGAATACAATATTTGTAAACATGATTATGTTTCTATTATCTTCCCGTACACACTCCTTAGACTCATCTGACATACGATAGCATGAAAAAGTCAAAGTTATGTGAGCATCTAGTTATTATGTTTTCATAATATAGATGTGCAATAGTTTTGAAGCAGTTGTTGGCATGGTTATTTTACAAGTATCAATAAATCTAAGAAAAAAAGATTATCGAGATGAGAAACAACAAGGCTATGCACTTAAATTCTCATTAATCTCTAACTATTTGAATACATATCAATTCATGCTAACCTATGTATGTGGATAAATTAAATTCTAATGCATCTCTCTCTCTCTCTCTCTCTCTCTCTCTCTCTCTCTCTTCGTATTATTTGCGAGGGAATGATAGAGCTAATTTTAAAGCTAAGAAGATTGGTAACCTCCATTTCTTCCAAATTGGGGTTGGTCACCTCCATTTCTTCCAAATGGGGGTGCTACGGCCGGAACCACCATTGATTTGCTCCAGTTAGGTAAGTTTTTCTAAACTTAGAGAGCCTTAGATCTTTTAGCCATATTATGTGCGCTCTTCCAACCTTAGGTCCATGTCTCTACATTTCATATGTATTTATTTTTTTGTAATCCTGAAACCATCATATGCATGCTGGCGGTCACGTTAGCGTCAGGAGTGCTAGAATTGATTAATAACCTTAATTTATCTCCCACTAGATTATTAGGTTCTAAATTTTTAAGGTATATTAATTTGACAATTTAAAATCCTAATTCTGATAAATCATGAAATATACACAAAAAAAAATCAACTTAAGTGATAGCTAAAAATTCACCTATTAAATAAAAAAACACTAATATTTAAATTAAATGCAAGAATTAAATAATAAATTCAAATAAAAATCCCTTTTAATATAATGTTTGAAATAAATTCAATTTAAGTATGTGTGTGTGTGTGTATATATATATATATAACGAATCTTACCCATTATTCATAAGACCATATTCATGATTTTAAAGCACTTAGTTGGTTTAACTGGCTCTCCAATTTAGCTTGAGGTAAGCCCAGATTTGTATGTCATTAGTTAGGTTCGGGCCTACTATTATTAACCCATCTTAGATTTAGGTTTCGAGGTAGATCCAAAATCATAAGACCCCAACATCGAAAATTTAACCCCAAATTTTTAATAAAATATCAACTCAAACTAAAATTTTCTCTGTTCCAAAATTTAAAGCCCAACATAGGATAGGATAGGGTGCTTCTGAATTGTTTTCAGAATCTCAAAGCGCTCCCTATCTTTCATCATTTGGCTTCCAAAATATGTGCTTAAAGTATAAGACCCCAACATCGAAAATTTAACCCCAAATTTTTAATAGAATATCAACTCAAACTAAAATTTTCTCTGTTCCAAAATTTAAAGCCCAACATAGGATATGATAGGGTGCTTCTGAATTATTTTCAGAATCTCAAAGCGCTCCTTATCTTTCATCATTTGGCTTCCAAAATATGTGCTTAAAGTTAATCCAATCCCAATTAAAATTCCAACATCATTCCCTTCATATCACATCTTAAAAATTCAAATAAAATTTCTATTATTATTTTAATCGAGAGTATTCATAGGAGGCCTAAAACTTTCTATGATATAATTAATTATGAAGGCTTGCCTTCGTAGGAGATTTAAGACCCCAGATAAAATAAACACATTCTACTTAGCTCCTAAATAGGATAGGGGAAAAATGTTATTTTGGAAAAAATAAAATTAAAAGATGATCATTATCGACATATTCAAATCGTTGATAATAAACAATATTTTCTTTCTCCGGTGAGATATATCATTTATTAACATGCATTTGAATATGAAATTAATCATAGTACATCTAGATTATTGTAGCTAAATATATAATCGAACGATGTTTTGACCCTTCGAGGTCATTCGTATTTCCTTTTTTAATTTGACTACGATAGTTATGATGAAATTCACAGTTTTGTAATTCGAAACCATTAAAGAATGATATTTTCATCTTTAGAGGTGATATACCGTTCATAGTAATGTGTTCAATTTCAAAATTAATTCTTTTAAAAAAAAAATCTATAATCAAAATTTCCCAAAAAAAACAATTATAATTAATTTGTGCGCTTCCCGAGAAAAAAATCAAGAAGAAGGATGCGAGTTGGAGATTTTGCATAGATTACAGGATCCTGAACAAGGAGACTGTGCCAGACAAGTTTCCTATTTTTGTGATCGGTGAATTGTTGGACAAGCTTTGTGGAGCGATGGTGCTCACAAAGATGGATATGAAGTTTGAGTACTATCAGATCAAGACAAAAGAGGAGAATGTTCCGAAGACGACATTCGAGACACATGAGGGACACTTGAGTTCTTGGCGATGTCGTTTGGCCTCACTAACGCCCCTGCTACATTCCAATCCCTCATTAAAAAGGTGCTCTAACCATACATCAGAAAATTTATGATGATTTTCTTTGATGGCATGCTGATGTGCAACAAGATGGATAAGGAGCATTTGAAGCACTTGAGGGTGGTATTAGAGATGTTACAGGAGCATCAACTGAGAGCTAACATAAAGAAGTATTGTTTTGCATAGGCTAGTATGAAGTACTTGTGGCATGTATTATCTTAGGAGGGCGTGGCCGCTGATCAGGCCAAATTAAGGCAATGTTGAAATGGCCTCTACCTAGGAATTTGAGGGAGCTGAGGGGTTTCCTAAGGCTGATTGGGTACTACAAGAGATTTATGAGGGAATACAAAATCATAGCCTGGCCAAGTGGCCATTGATAGAGTACCTGAAGAAGGATAACTTCTTGTGAAGAGAGGATGCCTTTGAGAGATTAAAGCAGGTCATGACCACAATACTGGTCCTGGCCCTACCAAATTTTAGCCAAATTTTTGTGGTAAAGTCTGATGCATCAGGGTACAGATTAGGGACAGTGCTGATACAAAATCACATACCCATAGCTTACTTCAGCCAAAGCTCGACTGAAGTCAGTCTATGAGAGGGAGTTGATGACCATTATGTTAGTTATTTAGAACTGGCGGCCTTACTTGTTAGGCCAACACTTCATTGTCGGGATGGATCAATGGAACTTAAAATACCTATTAGAGCAGAGGATGGTGACCGAGGAGCATCAGAGGTGGTTGTCAAAGTTGTTGGGTTATGACTGTGAGATCCAGTATAGGCCAGGATTAGAGAACAAGGCGACAAATGCCGTGTACAGATGTGTGGTGGAGCTCCATAAGTTAGCAATTTCGATACCATAGATGCCAGATTGGGGGCCTATTATAGAAGAGAGTAAGCAGGATGAGGAGCTAAGGAGGATTAGGGCTGATCTGCTAAAGAATGGAAGTAGCCACCCTGGCTATTCCCTAGAAGGGTAGAGACTGTTGTACAAGGGGAGGTTTGTGTTGCCACGGACCTCAGTCCATATTCCACACCTGCTGCAGGAGTTCCATGAGAGCACTATTGAGGGTCATTCTAATGTATAAAAGACATACAAGAGATTGACAACAAAGTTGTATTGGAAGGTGTGCATGAGAATATGAAGGAGATGGTGGCCAAACGTGAGATATGCCACAACTCTGGGGAGCTTACTACAACTCCTAGCTCTCTAAGACAGAGTGTAGAAGGAGGTCACCATTGATTTTATAGATGGGTTATCCCGATCTGAGAGATTTATAGCAAGTATGCTCATTTCATTCCCCTATGATATCCTTACACGGCAGTGACAATGGCAGCAGCATTCATTAGAGAGGTGGTCAGACCACATGGGATACTGGAGTTTACAGTGTCCAACCAAGATAAGGTTTTCCTCTGTCAATTTTGGAGAGAGTTGTTCAAGTTGTAGGGGACAGTGTTGAAGAGGTCACCCTTAGACAGACGGCAAACAAAGGTGATAGACAGGAGCCTGGAGACATACCTACGATGTTTTTCTTTAAAGGCATCTCGGTCGTGAATCAAGGGGCTAGGATGGGCAGAATACTGGTATAATACTTCGTATCATTCAGATTCTCAGATGACTCAATTCAAAGAATTGTATGGAAGGGACCCACCTCACTTGGTGCACTTTGGGAAGAGTAACACATCAGTGTCTTCAGAGGAGTAATATTTAGAGGAGAGGGACAGAGTGTTGGATGAATTAAAAAGACACTTGTTGAGGGCTCAACAGATCATGAAGAACAAAAAAAATGAGCATAGCAGGGACATCCAATTCGAGATAAGAGATAGGGTATACTTAAAGCTTCATCCCTACAAACAACGAATGATAACTAATAGAAGAAATAGAAGCTGACTCCGAGATACTTTGGCCCTTATGACATATTAGAGAAGATTGAATAGTGGCTTATTGATTGAAGTTCCCCATAGCTACCATACACCCAATGTTCCACGTGTCATAGTTGAGAAGAGCCATTGGAGATCATGCATCTAGTTCAGAGTTACCAGTGATACTAACATAAGATTTATAGGTGGTGCTAGAACTACTAGAGCTGAAAGGGGTACAACCGGGAGAACAGATCAAGAAATTGCTGATAAAATAAAAGAACCTACCCAACTATGAAGTCACATGAGAGCCGAACGAGAGAGTGAAGCATCAGTTCTCATCATTTCACCTTGAGGACAAAATGGGTCTTTGGGTGGGGAGTATTGTTAGACCGGCCCTGCCGGTCCAAAAGGGATTGATCCAACCGGTCTAGATTGGACCAGACTGTTTTTACACCAGGCAAAAGCCTAGTCTATCCTAGCCATATCCGTCCCCCCCTTGGGGTGGGGCCCAACAATTAAGGCAAAGGGAGGAGCAGGCGGTAGGAGGGAAATTCAGATTGGGAGAGTTGTTTTGGGTATTTTGCTATGTATTTTATGCTTTAAGTAGTATTTTTAAACCTAGGATTAGATTATCTATTGTTTTGGCTGAATTTGGAGTATTTTTAGGGTGATTTCAGCTTTAGCCGGTGGAGAAATGGGAGAGCCGGATCCTCCTCTCCAATTGAGGACCCATTGTATCTTGTTGTTTTCTTCCCTAATACATCAATTACAAAGTTTTCTCTTGTTATTCCTCTTTGATCTTCTCGTGATTTTTGTGGAAGATTGCTGAAATTAAAATTCAGCCAAAGTTTTTATTGAGTTCTACATGTAGAACTTCCTATCACAATTAAATCATTAAAATAATTTAAAGTAATTTTAATAATTATTTTAACATCATGAATGAAGTCCTAGTTATATTTAAGTTGAATCTTTGAATCTAAAAATCTTGACTAATATTCATACGTAACAAACATATGGAGCTAACATGAAACTTTTTTATATGGACTAATACAGTAACATGGAAGATTTCATACCATTCTATCCAAGTCCTCTGGTGATAGTGCGGCCATGGCTTGTTGAGCCTTTGTTGCATCCTCTTTGGAGAGCTTCATACCAAACTGTTCACTCATAGTAGTCATCATTTCTGGGCTCATGTTCTTCATCATAGATGTAAACATCTGCAAGTGAATTATTGCAAGAAAACCAGTAATAGGTTAGATGGTTGTGAGAAAAATAGATGTCAAAGGACGTGAGCTTGTACTGAAATTGAACTGATGAACCTGCCGCATGGCTGGATCATTCATAGAATTCATCATGGTCTCCTGCAAATCAGATGGTGGCTGACTCAAAGTCGTACTTGAAGACTGTCCACTGGTATTTCTTGTTCCTGCAGAGGTATTAACTGCAGGAATTGATGATTGAGAGGAGATTTCTGATCTCTGGGTACTGAAATCAGATGCAGCTTTCATGCTGTTTGCATTAAAGGACGATGAAAATTCATACATCTTCTTCAGCTCATCAGGAGGCATAGTACTGATCTTTTCTGAAGCCATTCTTATCATCTCCGGGGTCATGGCATGGCCATTCATGTTTGAGAATGATGGCCCGTTTCCTTTAAGTGAAGAAGCAACCTCAAGCATTTTCTGCAGCTCCTCAGCCTTCATGCTGCTAATCATTTCTGTGGTTGTTTTAATAATTTCAGGTGACATTCCACCAAGACCCATGGCAGAAAGAGATTCTGCATCAGCATTTGAGACATATTTCTGGAATAACCTGGAATATTCTCACAATCGAGAGAGGTGCCAATCAAGATCTCCAATTATCACAATTCAGTCAGGGAACAATCAGATCTTCAACTATATATATATTTGATTTGCATTTATAGGATCATTGGTGTGAAAAAAAAACTGATATTAACATTCTCTGCATATCAATTATGTTTAACAAGCAACCAAGTAGTTCGAAAAAATAAACAGACTCATTCTTCATATAGTCAAAATATAAGGGCATGTTTTTGAAACTTAAATAGAAAGAAAAGATTACATATTAAACAGTAAAAAGTTTACAATACCTGATGGTTTCAGGATCTTCCCTGAAATTTCGCAAAGCTTCAGGATTAGCTGTCGAAGGCTCACCATAAGATCCGCCATTTTCGTTGGTTTCACTGCTTTCAACTGGCTGCGTCACAGAATATTCAACGGCACTATGACAATTTGATGGCACTGTTCTGGTTTCATCTTCGTCTATTTCCTCAATTACAACCCCTGATAACGCATATGAATAAAAATATTTATAAGTCCAACTAAAGTTAGCGATAAGAAGTAGCTAAACCCACCTTGTGATGCATTTAGACCTCCACCCTTCATTATCATTTCCTTAGCATCTCTGTGAAAGTTGGGCATATTTGTAATATTGTGATGACCTTACTAAATAGGCTACTTCTAAAAGTTGGGAGATTGAATTCTAGTTCGTACCTTAAGACACCTGCAATAGTCTCGTCTTCTGGGGAAAAATTATGAGCGTTGCTCAAGTCAGATACTGCAGCCTGATGAAAAAAGAAGTTATTGGATATAAGCTTTCCAATAAAACTTCAATATATTTGCTCAATGAACATTAGGTGCTCTTATAGAGATAAAAAAAAAGTAGCAAGTTCAACTACAAGCAGCAGCGACACTCACCTCCAATTTCCCAAGTTCCTTGTACGCTTGACCTCTACGATAGAGAGCTTTGACATTCTTATAGTCATTTTTTAAAACCTGAGATTAAATTAAGTTCCGTTTAGTGGATAATTGTAGCTAGAACATAACTGAAGTTTATACTAAAAGCTTTAAAACCAAAAAGAGTGTTGAAAAAAATAAGTACTTGTTAATTTGAAGAGAAGATATATGAATGAGCTGACAAGGATCAGAACATTGCCTTGCACATTTGAAGGGAACTAATACTCTTCAAAGAGATGTAATTAGAATAAAAAAGATTTGAGTCGCTATGTAAGCTATTTGTAATGCCTTCTCTTGTTATTGTCCCACTTCCTCTTCCCCAATTCCCAATGTTTCTCCCTTTACACCCCACTTCATCATAAATTATTAAGGCCTCTCACTTCCTCTCTCTCTCTCTCTCAGTGACCACATCACCAACCTACTCCCCTCTCCTTTCATAGCAAGCTATTTGAAATGCCTTCTCTTGATATTGTCCCACTTCCTCTTCCCCAAATCCCAATATTTCTCCCTTTACACCCCACTTTATCATCTATTCTTAAATCCCCTCTCTGTTCTCTCTCCTTCCTTACAAAAACTCCATCATTCTCTCAACATTCTTTAGCTCTAATTGTCTTCATACTCATTAACCTATCAATATCTACCCAATCCTTTTTATCTCTTGAACTGAAAACTCTCTTTTTTTCATTACTAATCATATCACACCAAATGCTACCATTCTCTTACTAGTCCAAAATTACTTCATGATTCCCGCATCACAGACAGCTTCAATTGACTTCTCAACCAAATTACGAGCAACCAAGTTTTGGAAATAACTTTCTTCATTCATTATCATGAGGTCCATTGTACGCCCAATTGGAAAACAAGATGAAAAAAACAGCAAGTAGAATTTATTTAACAATAATCACTTATAATACCCTTTATGATTTTTTGTGATTGTGTAAATATATGCCTCTAGATTCACAAACATATTTGTACTTTTTGTTCATAAATCATAAAAGAAGCCCTAAACTGAGTCTCGATCACCTAATATTTCAACTATTCTACGTAGTAATTACAAGGGAAGATTTTGTACACAGTTACCAGCACCAAATACTCAGAGGAACTTTCATGCAGCTTTCAGAAAAGATTGATGCAATGAGATGCAAGTATTTTATGACGAATATGTTAGGCCAACATCCCAAGCTGAACTGGTCCCTCCTTTGCTACAGGAGGTGGGCCCCTAGAGGGGGGCGGAATAGGGGTGTCAATAATTGACCCGACCCGACCTCGTGTTTGCTTTTAGGGGCTCTAAACTTATGCTAGAGATTTGGAGAGTTGAATCTTCCTCTGGAATTGAAGATTCATTGTATCGGGTTGTTTCTTTTCAACTATTAGTGAATTTCAAGTGCTGTTTTTTTGGGTTTTCCCTACAGTTTTCATCAAAATCTGCTAAATTTGCTGTTTTTCTCTGAATTTCTGCAATTTTTTCCTGTTATGGTGGCTTGTTTTCTATCAGATAATTGCTTCATCAATCATAAATTTAAGTAATTGAAAGGCAAGGACGTTGCATAGCATACCTCTGAACCTTCCTTGATGCAGTCTTCATACTGCATTGTCTTCAAGTAGCATGACATAAGGTTAAGAGAGCATTGCAAACTCAGAGTGCTAGATTTAGCTGAAGGGACGCCTTTCAAGTTGTCCTTAGCCTAATGTTAATGTATATACATAAACTAGTCACGAAACATTAACTATCAATCTACAAAGAAATTTAAAAGTAAATACTTGAATGTAGTACAACATACTCGTAAGTACTTATTAGCTGCATCATGATACTGCATGCTGGCATGAAGCTCATTCCCCTGAGAAAAAAAAAACATGGTTTGCATGCCCGACGACAAAAATATGTAAGCCTTAAAAGGTAAAAAAAAGTTCAATTAGACAAGAATAGAAAATGGATTTATCTAACATTAAAGTAAAAGATAAAAATAGGAATTAAGTTAGCATAACTGTATAACTAATTCATCGCATAGACATGAAGTGGCTCATGCTTTGCATAGTTTAGCCTAGTTATAAACGATTGTAAGCTTTTCTCATTATTAGAAAAAATATGAATTAAAAAATTCACAAAATACTGTCAGTTAACAATTAAATAGAGAATTTGTAAAGTTAATCAATGCATGCCTCCATAAACCAGTATGAAACTCATATATATGGGAATGGGTGCATTGAGTGAGAATGCACATAAATAGGCATATAGTATAGATATTAATAGTGTGAAGTCAGTCCTATCTGGAATATATATATATATATATATATATATATATATACAGAGGCAGAGCCAAAAATTTTATTCAGGGGAGGGGGGGGCCTAAATTAACCACTATGGGAAAATCACTCATTATAGGCAGAATTTTTGGGCGGTTAATTTTCCGACGATTTTCTGACAATCAATTTTCCGGCGATCAATTTACTGGAGCCAAGAGGATCTGTAAGATCAAAATTAAGGATGCAAATAACATGGCGAGAGAGGAGCGAAAGAGAAAACGAAAGCCGTGCTTGAGGTTGCGAGTTGTGAGTTTGAGAAGGAGCAAAAGGGAAAACGAAACAGACAGTTTGTGTCGATGGAAAGAAACATTTGTGGAGCTGTCTCTTTGGCCATGTGATATTATATTATTCCAGATTAAAAAATTTATAAAAAATTATTGTGAAAATTAGAAGAAACTATTCTGAACAAAGTCTAAAACATTTCTTGCATTTAAATCATAGAATTGTTAGGTTTTATTTTGATAAAAAATAATTGTAATTTTATGTGAAAACTGTCCTCCATACTTAAATTTGCTTTACAATGAGTGCAAAACATAAAAAATTTAATTAAAATATCTATTACACATATATCAAAATAAATATAATACTTTTAAGATATATTTTGACCAAAATAATTGATCAATAAATTCTATTAACTATTTTTTATGAATATAATACATTTAATAAAAATTGAACTGAAAATTATACCTCATTCTCTTATTTTCTTATAAAAATTGCATTAAGCTTTAATATTACATGCACCCTAAAAAAAAAAAAAAAAAAAAATTAGGGGGGCACGTGCCCCCCCTGCCCCCTATTTATTAACATGAAAGAGTGAGAGATTGAGCGCAAGGGAGAAGAAACCTATGGATATAAACAATTTACTGAGTACGGGAAAACAATGCTTCTCATACCTGTACAACGAGAGGGGAAGACACTCTTGGTTGAAGGTTAGTACAAGCGGGATGCACATGTGGAGTAAGGTAAGAAAGTTTGTTTGTAAAGACTTTGTGAATCATATACATGCTATGTATTAAATTTTTAGAAAATTACTTATAATGGCTAAAAAATAAAAAATCTTTATTATAATATTATATATATAATATATATATATATAATCTATTAAAGATTATCTTAAGAATAATTTAATTTTTATAATTAAGTAATTGAATTTAGAAAATAATTATCATAGGTTAATAATTAAAAATTTAAATATATATGGCAAATATTTTTATTTAGGTGATTTGAAAACCAACATGAACATTAATTGAAAATTTTATAACAATTATTTGAGCGAGAAAAAAGAAATTTTAAAATATGAAAAATACACCTATTTATTTTAATCATGGTTTAAAATTGCATAATTGGGTAATTGAGCGATTTTCTTTTGTGAGAAGAGGCATAAGCCTCAAAATCCAAAAATTGTGTAAATGAAAATAAAATAAAAGTAGATTTTTATATAATACTCAAATAATATACTAAAGAATAACATATTAACTTTCTATTTAACTATAACGTAACAAATTGATATACATTAAAACAAAAAAATTGAACAAAACGTAAAATGACAAATGAAAATTGTTTGAAATAGAATTAAAATCCAAATATTATAAGAATAAAATAACATTAAATATAAGAATCACATAAAAAGTATCATTATAACATTAATTTAGCCACAAATTCCTTCTTTCATAGTTCCCTACTCATTCACATTCAATTACTAAAAAAAATCTTACATAATTCAACCAACTCATAAATCACCTGCACTTCATCAATGAGGGTCTTATGAGTCTCGTCAAACAAATTGATATCTCAAATGTCTCATCCTGTAAGATTCAATGTCTCTTAATATGTTCTTCTTCATTTATTTCAATCATTTTTTTTATTTCATAAGTATTTTTCATCAACAGAAATGAGAATAATACTCCAAAAATTTTAGATGGTGTAGTAGTGTTGGATTTCAAGTGATTCTCGGTGGTGGCTTACGATGGGTGGCAACGGTAAAGATGTGGCAAGAGGTCGAGGTGTGAGAGGAAGTTGCTGCAACTTGGGTGCATGAAGGTGATTGTTAGGGGATTAGTTTAGGGTTTAGGTAAATTTAATAAAAAATATATATAATAATTCGATTCAGGCATATGCCTCACACTAGTAAGTCGAGAAGCATCTTAAAGGCAGCCTCATCCAAGCTGAGCGTAAGCCTCATAAAAAAGCACGAGGCGTAAGCTCAAGGGCTTTTCACTGAATTGCACTGAGCGAGCCTCATATTGCATAATTAAACAATATTTGTAATCATCAAACTAATTGATAAGGCTTTATGCTTTCATGTATGATATATCTATAATTCAAATTCATTTTAATCCTATAAATATTTTTAAAATTTAATAAATAAATAAAAATATTAATATATATTATATTAATGAAATGTTAGGTAAAAAATATAAATATTAATAATTATAAATTAAACATAAATTTAGATACTTGAATATTATTAAAAGACTTGGTTAGAAAATATTAGGAATGACCTTTCTTTATTAGATTTAAACGAGAATTTGACTTTTAATAGGACACAATGGAGAAAAAGGATTCATGTAGCCGAACCCCACATAGTGGATAAAGCTTGATGTTTTGTTGTTTTGTTGAAATATTATTAAATATAAGATCCGAATATTGATATAGTATTAAAATAACGATGTGGAGTTTACGGTAACAAAAAAGAAGACTTTTTAAGTAATGAGTTGAGTACTCATGTTTTTAGATTATAGTAATAATTTTTTTTTTTAAATGAAATGCATAGAAGGATATTAACACATGCTTATTTAGTTAATGTACAAGTTAAATCATGACTTATCTTTTCATATACAATAATGCATTGGATTGACTGTTCGCAATATGGTTTCATATAGTAATATTAGCATATAGTTTTCACATTACATATAAAGTTATTAAAATGATATATGAATGAAATAAACTCGATCAAAATACTTGTATGTGCATGTTGATTGATAGAGTACTCCCCCTATATATATGGACTAGGACACAATGTACCCACCACGGCGAACCATGTTAGCCCTGAGGGGGGGGGGGGAAAATTTCCCCCCTAAAAAAAAAAATTCCCTAAGCCTCTTCGACCTGCATGCAACTTAGCGTGAGGTGCAGTTCGCCCCCCCCCCCAAAAAAAAATTTCCCTAAGCCCTTCATTCGATGTCAACCTAGTCCTAGCAAACAGGGCAAAAGGATATAAGAGAAGCGAACAAAGAAGGGCAAAGGAGCTCCGACAAAAACCAGCAGCTCCGTTCTTCATTGCCCGATGGAGCAATCTCCATCTTTTGCTTGAACCAATGCAAAGCTAAGAAGCAGACAATAACATAAAGCATAAGAGAAGACTTCATCATCATGCTTCCATATGAGAAATGAGAAGTGGGAAAGAAAAAAGCTTTAGCTTTTACAAAGAACTGAGCAGATGTCTTGAAAATCAACTAATTAATACATTGGATATATTTATAAATCATTTGAGTAAAAAGCAACAAAAATTACAATTTTACATCATAATTAATATTATTTAAAAATTTATATATTATGAATAATAAAGCAACAAATTCTACAGTTGGCTGTTGTGCTCAATCTCAAAATTGTGTCTATATATATGTTGGAATTTATTTAACGCTATTACAATAAAACTCTGCACATTATTGCAAATATTTTCATCTCTATGTTTCTGCACCTACTCATTCAGGGGCTCAGTCAATGCCTCACCTAATATATATAATAATATATATATAATATATATATATTATTCTTTAGGGGCGGAAAACCTGCAGTGTAAATCCCACCAGGGCGTTGCCCCTTTGACCCTCGACATATATGCCTTATAAGTTTGCCCCCCCCTAAAAATTAGGCCTGGTCCGCCCCTTTACCCACGTGATGAAATGAAAAAGATTTGGAAAAAAAAAATTGAAAAAGGAAGTTATCTTAATTGATGGTATTTAGAAGTATCTCATGTGATGGTTACCTTAATTATGAAAAATACTAAGATATAATTATGAGTATTATATATTGCATAAAATACGATGATGATCATTTCAAAATAACTATTAAAAAGGTTACTTCATTATTTACAACACATGCATGATTCCTATGTCAAAATGTTTTGTATTACTATAATTTAAAAGCATGCACTCATTGAGTTTGAGTTATGACTCACTCTCCTATACTTACAAACATACACATGAATAATTTGATAATTTAATTGAATGGATGATGCGGTCAAAAGATATAGGAGCCTAATCTTCCTGATCACAAAAACATGACGGACTTCTACTTACGAAAATGACTAAAGGATGAAAAAAAAGGACGAACAAACTCTTACATTTCAAATTTAAACTAAACAAAAGAAAACTACAACAATACAAAGACTCTTGCAACCAAAATGACGACACCCTAAAATTGCTTCACTTAGAGAAAAGGATACAGGTGAGTGGCACTTGCGGAGAGACGAAAGAGATTAGAAGCCCGAAGAGAAAGTTGGAAAAAGCCCCAGATTCCGGAGGAATGAAAAGAAGGGGAAAGAGCCCGCAGGATTCCGCAGGTTAAGATAAAAATAAACCCCAACATTTCCTAACACCCTATATTATAGTATGAAAGGGAATACAAACATAACATAAATTCTAACACATAAAACTAGGCATTAAAAGCATGGGAACTCTAACTCACGGTTTAACACCCAAACCAGGACCACAGGAGACGGGCCCGGGAGACGAAAGAACCCACAGACCAAAGAGCCACGACCACGGAAACGAGGACGGTCACGAAGAAGGAGCCCAGCCTGAGATCCCAAGAGGCAAACAAATAAAGCCATGGTGGAATACAAGGAGCCACCATGGAAAAAGAAATCTTGGATCCAAAGCCGGTTTGGAATTCCAAAGACAAACATTAAAACAAACATAAAAAGCATAAAAGAAATTTAATAAAAGATAATAAATGAACTAAAATGTTAGCTCATAATGAGCTAATCCCTTAGTTCAATAAATGAACTAAAGTCTAGCTCATAAATGAACTAAAAGTTTTAGTCAAATATGATGAACTACTAGACTCAAAGAAGCCAAAATTTGATTTATTTTGACTATGTTGACCCCCCCTTGTCTACATCAGACCTCCCTTCTTTAAACTCATCTCCTGCAGAGTTCGCTTTAGATTTCTTTCGAGAATTTTGAAGACGCGCATTCTAGATTCAGATCAAATCCTTTATACTCTCATATCTGTCTCCTCTTTTAAGAATTTGTCTTGCAAGCGCTGCTTTTTCTGAATACCTTTCTGTACGTATGTGCATCCATACTTGAAGCTTGTCATAATTCATACTCCAGTGATTTTTGCATTTGTCGGGATCACATCTATCCATAATTCATCAAATCTTCTCCTTCTCTTCAATTTTTTTGCTTTTTTCATTTTTTGCTGACAAACTCAAAAAAGACTCAAAAATTACAAAGACTCACAGAAAAGACCAACCCAAACTTAGACTCACAAATAAACGCTTTACAAAACCCACGACAAACTCTGACTTGACAACTTCAAACTAAACTTTGACAAACTTGACAACCAAAATAAATTTGACAAACTACAAAACAAACAAACCTTAGACTTCCTAACTTGCTTTGATACCAAAATATGCGGTCAAAAATACAGGAGCCTATATCTCCTGATCACCAAAAGACAAGAGACTCTATTACGAAAATGACTAAAAGGGATAAAAAAGGACGAACAAACTCTTACATTTCAAATTAAACTAAAACAAAAGAAAACTTATAACAATAAAAACACTCTTGCCAAACAAAATACGACACCCTAAAGTTGCTTCACTTAGAGAAGAAAGGATACAGGTGGATGCACTTCGAAGACGAAAAGATTAGAACCCAGAAGCAAAGGTTGGAAACAGAAGCCCGCAGGATTCCGGATGGGATGAGAAAGAACGTGAAAAGCCCGCAGATTTCCAAGCAACCTCCAAGTTAATAGATTTTTTTTTCAAAAATCAAATATCATTCACACAATATTCAAACATTACATAACCCCTCAATATTTATAGTATGAAAGGAATACAAAGACACATACATAAATTCTAACACATAAAAACTAGGCATTAAAAGCATGGAATCTCCCTCTCAATCTCACGGTTAACACCAAACCAGAACCAAGAACGGCCGCGGGAGACGAAGGAACCGCCCACGCGACCAAAGAGCCACGCCACGGGAAACGAGGACGGTCACGAAAAGGACCTAGCCGTGAAGATCCCAAGAGCAAACAAAAAACCATGTGGAATACAAGGAGCCACCATGGGAAAAAGAAATCTTGGAATTCCAAAGGCCGGTTTGGAATTCCAAGAGACAAACATTAAAACAAACATAAAAAGCATAAAAGAACATTTAATAAAAGATAATAAATGAACTAAAATGTTAGCTCATAATGAGCTAATCCTCAGTTCAATAAATGAACTAAAGTCTAGCTCATAAATGAACTAAAAGTTTAGCTCAAATATGATGAATCACTAGACTCAAGGGAAGCCAAAATTTGATTTATTTTGGACTAGTGTTGACCCCCCCTTTGTCTACATCAATGGAAGAGAAAAGGAACGTAAAATATAGATGCGATGTTTTGAGAGAAAGATATTTGTTGAAATAGTTATAATATTTTTATTTAAAATGTAGTTACAGTTTGTAGTGTCTCTTTTTAGTATATTGGAAATGGTCATTATTAGAAATTTTACCGAAAAAAAAAAAATTTAACTATCCGTCAGACCATCTATTCCTGCATCATTAATTCAAACCTCCAAGCCGAGTCGTGACATTTAACTTCTATATTCTCACTTAAGAACAACCTTTAATGTTCAAGAAAGTACTTAGATGCTTGCAACTTGCCCTTCCGATGTTGGGAGCCAACTTCATCATTGCAACCACCTCCATTTCATCATCCTCAATCAAAAGCAAGAAACTTTTGCTACAAACCACGATCATCACAACTTGTGTTAAACACCATAATCTTAGTTCTCATGGCATGCTACCTTCGAGTGTTGACCACTAGATTCAAACAACTCATGCACCTCACCTGTGAAAGTCTTCTCTCCTGAGCTTCTCCATCAAATAATCATTTTTCTTCCTCCAACTTCAGTATCATCTCATGATTGTTATGCCACATTGTTATCTTGCATTAATTTCTTTCATCTCAGTGTCCTCACTACCCAAATATCTCAGTTCATATCTTCTGTTTATCTAAATTCTCCCATTTCGTTCAAATCAACCTTTTTAAACCCTTATCATATCATCCTCTAAACCGTAGTCCTCAGCCTCATGCGCTTTTCTAACCATCCTTTGGTTGCTATCCTCTAGACATCCTCTGCTTCGACTCCTCTACAGACTTTGTTTATCAATGTTGTTGTGTGTTATGTTATGCTCTACACTTTTATATTGCCTTGTGCAGCGATTTACTGTTGAGTAAAACAAATGACACTTTTGTGATGAAATACTAATAAAGTTTTTATCTAATCTACTATACGAATTCAGGTTGTTTGTTCAAAACTGTTGTGAATAAAGTAAATTTGTTGACCAAAATAGCAACATGTATAACTCTCATATAAAACTGAATTTATATCCTAAGAAATGATTAATATACTAATTATTTTTTATGAATAGAAAGTAATAAAAATAATATTTCAATGTAAGAATTAATCATTGAATAATTATCCCAATTAATCACCAATTAACATAAATGATAGGACTCACTTAGTACTACAAACATTAATTATTCCTTAGATTATTTCTTTAATTAATTCTTACTAATTAAAATATCACGCTGTTCACCTTGATTTATTAGTTGGGAGCTTTGTCTACCAACCAAGAGGAATTGGGTTCGGGTCTTGCGTATATGATGTATTTATGAGTTTAACTTAATTTGCCTAAATGTTAAAAAAAAATCTAATTAAAATATCTTATTTATGAAATATTCAAAATATAACTAATAAGCAGCAAACCGCATGTGTGTTGCGCGGGTCAGGTATATCAATTAATCTAAACCAAAAATTATAGTGTTCTGCTGAATTGAGACAACAGTAACATGAAATATAGATTCATTTACTAGAATATTTATATATTTTTTAATTAATATATAGTTAATAGGATACTAAGCATAAATGGAAAATAAGTATTTAAGATCCTGAGCATAATTAAGGTCTTAGTAGATACAATGAAATCATTTCCAAGCAAAAGAAAACTTTACAAAGTTTTTTACATTTTTAGAGCACCTGAAATGAATAGAAGATATGCAGTTCAATTTCTCAGTGAAGGCAGTAAATGAAGATCTAGATAAAACTAAAAGAACATTAAAGAAATTATGATGAAAAACAACTATTGAAAAAAGGATAAACCAATTAAGAGACAATTTTAAATTATAATCGCAAAATCATTTAAACAGTTGTCTCAAAAAACTGTGATCACAATTAATTGAAAGTTAACAAAAAAAAACACAGACCAATATTTTGGTCGGCAAAACAAAACAATATGGAGCAGACTATGAAACGTGATTATATGATTCATAATATAAAAGTCAACAAAATAGTAAAGACAAACATTTATGTTTTATACAATTCATTTATTTCTATGCATTACCCATAGGTGTGTACGATCACAAATGCCTTCCCCTTCAAGGAGTGTACATAATCAAGATAAACCTCCATTAGGGAGGTGAATTTGAGTTTATAAGATGGTAATTCAAAAACTTTTTGCAAGTTAATAAAGTATCTCATGTTAAAATAACTCTCTTTTTTTGTTTTGCCTTTTTATGTAAGCATCGAACACACACTTAAGACCCCAAGCGCAGTGAAATAAAAAATAAAAAAAAATAAAAAAAAATAAAAAAGACCCCAAGTGCAGTGCTTGAAATGAATAACTTTATTTCATTACATCTTTGAATGATGCAACTCTTATGTAAAAAAAAATATTGGCTTGCTTGCAATTTTTTAACAGCAAGAAAAATTAAGAAAATATCTACCGTAGATTTATCCTTACATGTTAGAAGCAAGGGATCATCCGGGTTACAGCTGCTAACTGCTGCTACTTGTGGATGAGCAGAGATCTGATTGCTAAGCCGCCATCAAGTAACACAAATGCATACTCGTCACAACTGATTACTTCAAAGAGTGTATGAGATCAATATCTAATTTGTTGCTCCAAATTTCTCATCCTTTCTTTCCTAGTACTCAGCCGTCTTATTTCCCATGAACCAGGACCCCGTATCTCCTAAACTAAGATCAACCATATTTAAAACACTTAACCCTCTATAAAAAGTGTTTGCATTAGACCTCTCATGGGGTTGCTATGGTGGAGAGGAAGTGTCCTCCTAACAAGAGCCATAGACAAAGCAAGTGGATTCCCACCACATCTGATCTCAATTAAAAACGACGACAAGCTAAGCTATATGCAGAAGTTTAGTCCCTTTCCACAGTGGTTTGGACATCGACGTTTCATGTCAAAGACATGGGTGGGATTTCTCAAAGCGATAGATTCTTCCCAAGTGATGATGCCTTTGTCAAATAACTACACATCTTGATGATGTATGGGCCTTAAAAGATGGTCCGGAACCTTCCTCTTGGTCAAAGCTTCAAGTTCGTTGAATCCAAAAATCTTAAAAGACTTCCTTATTAGATTTATTTTAAACTCAGATGTGTATAAAACTTCTTTGTCATTAATCGGGATGTCCCCATGTGAATTTCAAGCCATTACTAGACAAACTTTGGGGGAACCTGACGAATTACATGACCGAATCTTCCAAGATGAAGTAAAAAATTCGGTTATATTGCCAATGGCATACTTTCATCCAGTTCTCACGAAAAACAAAAAATTCCCTTATTTAAATAGAGTACGATCCTCTTAAAAAGAAAATATAAGCAGATTACCAGCTCCTGCTAATACAATGAATATTGCTACAATTGATCCTTCTATTATGTTTGAAATTTAATGTCTACTACTTGAGATCTTTGGTAAGATTTCTAATTTTGTTGTAAAAACAATCTAAATTAAATCACTAGATGTCAAACTTGTTTGGATTGATTTGCTTGACCGTGCCAGGTTGGAGAACTGATGGTGACATCAGATCGTGGAAGGTTTATCAGAGACGTAGCCGCCGATCTAGGGCCATGATCTAGTCTTTGTATTTTTGAGTCATTTATATTATTTTATTATTCATGTATTTTATTTATTGAGTGTTTTATGTTTTCTGTTTGTACCCCTTTAATGGGAAGCGTCGTATGTAAGCCCAAAGGACAAGAGTGTCTTTTATTTCGTTGAGTCATTGTACCCGGCTATTTATAGCCCTTTCTTTCATCTTATTGGGCAATGAATGATTGCTTATGATATTTTCTTCTTGAATAAGTTTGTGAGAACTTGTGAGTTATAATGGAGAAAGATCCCTAGGAGAGGGAGATTTACGCACTACCCATCAACCTTGGAGACGGCCGGGTTCGTGGTCTTTGTTCTTTAAACTTTCCCTCCTCATCTTCCCCATTACCGGACATACTTTTCTCTCAACCCGAGCTCCCCTTCAAGTTCACGGCAAGACACCCCAACTGAATCACTCTTCCTATCCATTTCCCGCAACCAAATCCCCCAAACCGACCCTCATTGCCGCAGGCTCCAACTCCAATAGCCGCCGGCCACCACTTCCCCTTTCCCCATTGGATCCCTTTGCCTAATTTGGACGAACCTATTTTGGGCAGATTTTAAGACTCAAATTCCTTTAGTTTGAATTTTGAAATCTTTCCAAATTTATCCAAATCTATTTTTGGAAAGTTACTAAAGTAATTATATTTGAATTTTAAATTCAAATTGAATTTAATTAAGTCTTCCCTTATTTCTAAATCCCAAATTAGGAACTCATATTTCTCTCCCCAATCCCCTCTGCTTTTACTACAGCCAGCCCCACCCATCCCTTTTGGCTTGAATTAAGAAACCTTTCCTAAACACCTACCTGTATCTTTGGAAAGATTTCCCAATTGCTGGAACCGAAATTCACATGAGCTCATGGCCTTAATTTATTTCCTAAAACCATATTTCAAGATTAGGAAATAAATTCCTAATCCTCCCATCAACCTGACGGCTTGGCCCCTTACTGGAATTATTCTAAAATCTTTTCCCTAGATGCATTGCCTTCCTTGGGAAAGAGTTTAAACTCTTCCTACTGCTGCTGGCTGAATTTCCCTGGATTCCCACTTTGGTTTTCTCTCCAACCTCTCTCTCCGCTCCTCTCTCTCCCCCTTCTAATCTTTCAAGTAAAGTTGCTTCTTGAGTGGCTTGCTCCGATCCTCAATTCCTATTGTTAGAATCTGAGATTATTTTCAGAACTTTGAAAAGGGAACTTAGGAATTGTTCTCTCTCTACTTGTAAAGAGAAACTTCTTTCTCTTTGCTACCATTCGAGAAGTGTATCAAGAGCCCAGGCGATTCTACTCCCAATCATCCATGAATGGCGGATCCGGAGACTGAGTGCTGGATAACTTGGGACGACGACGGCTTCACCGACATCCTACGATCCACTTTCTTCGACGTGAATCTGAGGATTGACCACACCGTTGAAGACTACTTGGAGAGGATCCTAGATACTTTGGTGGAAGCTATCGACGAACACTTCGAAGGCATCGAGTGGAGGATATCCACCTCTCCCTAACGAAGGTTTCTCTTTTCCCTTGCATCTTATTCCTTTTAGTCTAAACTCTCTTTGGTTTGATTGCAGTCACGACGGACTATTCCGCATTTCTCTAGCTTAAGCTTAGTAATCGTAGGATTTGAGTGCACCTCAATGCATCCTAATTCTCATTGTTAGATTAGGGATTAGTTTGAAAACTACTATTGTTCATCGTGTTGTTTTTCTATTTATTTTGGAAGCTTCAAAATTCTTATCATGTGATTTTAAAACTAAGCGGATAACCACTAATTGCTTTATTTCATTGTTTGAATTTGCTAGTGGATTTGTTCTAGAATTATTCTGATCATAAGTTGTGCAAAATCTAAGTGAACTAAACATTGCATACATAGTCCTGCATCAGGAACAGGACTAATCTAATGTGGCTAAACCAAAGACAAAAGGCAAGGGAAGGAAAAGATACATTGAGCATGTAAGGATCCTCTGTTTATTCTCTCTCCGGATACTTTTAGATAGCATTTACAGAAGGAAATGAATTTCTTTCAAGAAATATATATCTGATACCTGTTTCTTTAGCATCTCAGCTGCACTAATTTGGTAAGAGATATGAGCTTCTGCACGGGTCCTGAGGGAAGCAAGCTCTTCAGGTGAAGCATTGACCATCTTTTCGGTCAACTCAGTAATATCTTCTTGCTTAGTATGTTTCAGTTGCTCTGCTGCAAGTCGCACATCCTCAGGTCTCATATTCTTCATACTTTCTGTTGCTAATTTCATCAATTCAGGATTCGAAAACATCTGTCATCATTTAAATACAACCCAAGAAAATATTAAAATTTTGCAGCCCTGTCAAAGATGAGAATAAGAATAGGAACTAGAAGTACCAACTGGAACAAAAATGAATACATAAATATAAATATAAATAAAGGTAAAAACCCAAAAATTTCACCTGCAATTATTTTACAACTGCATTATCATAAAGGCAAATATATATATATATACAACTGCATTATCATAAAGGCAAATACATATATATATATATATATATTAAAGAACAAAAAATGATCATCATAGTACATGCATCTTTTTCTCTTATTTTTTTACCCAACCAAAATCCAAAGGTGGCAGGGAGTTATTATGACATGGGTAAAGATAGGCCATTTACTAGAAAATGCACAATTTAATAGTTTCTACTGAAAAAACATTTAATGATACAATTGAGCCCCACAAGAAAATTCATGGAGATATTTTAATAATCCCCAAAACATTAGTTAAGTGTTAATTGATAGGGGAATATATATACATAAAATCTAAGACATTAGGATTTACATATTCAATACAAACATTACTATTTAAATGCATAACGCTAAACAATATTAAAATAAAATGAAAAATAACACCCCCTCCCCCCATTAGAATCGTTATCACCTTGCCACCACATCGTCGGTCTTGTTGCCCTTCATTGCAACCTATGTTGCACCGATACGGATACGGCGATACGGATACGGGACACGCCAATTCTTAAAAATACATGATACGGATACGGCGTGGATACGGCATCATAATATATAAATAATATATAAAAATTAAAAAAATAATCAAAGTGTAATATTTGAAATGACAAAAATTTGAAATAAAAATAAGCATTAAATATTTAAATGTCTAATACAACAACAAAAACAAGAAGATAAATAGTCCAACACATGAAATTTCAACTATTCAATAGAAGGAATGATAGGATTAGCTTCTTCAGTAGTTTGTCTTTGAGTTTCTATATCATCTTTAATAAATATCATAGCTTCTAATTCGGGCTCATCAAGTGAAAGATTAGAAATTTATAATATTCCCATATCCTCAAGAGATTCAAATCCATCTCCAGCAACATCCCACATCTTGTTGTCTCCTTCCATATAAGTTGAAGTTTTCCTTGAGAGAAGCCGAAGGTTTGTATGCACATAAACTAAATCTTCAGCCCGTTGTGGAGTAATTTTATTTCTCTTCATTGATTGGATGAACGAGTATGTACTCCAATTTCTTTCACAACAAGATGAGGATAAAACTTGGCCAAGCAATTTTATGGCGATTGTTTGAAGTAGATGCGCTGAAGCTCCATGTATAATCCACCACATTTTCAGATCAATTATCCACCTATCACGCAATGACTCTTGGTCACCGACTCTTGGTCACCAAAGTCCTCTAAATAACCAAAAAATTTAGCAAGCTCAATATTGACATTTCTTCTCTCCTCATTTGGAAAATAACGCTTCAAACATGTCTTCCTCATATTTGAAATTTCTAAATCTTGTGGATAACTCTCTGTTACAGCTATGAAGTTGATAAGTGATCTTCTTTGTGGATCTGTCCACCCATCACAAACCAAAGTAACTCTTTTTTCCTTCCAAACTCCTCTAGTAGGCTCGAGCAACTTCTCAATATTATTCCTCTCTCTTTGCAACAACTTCGTTCTAATGACATTATATCCAGGTGGCACGTATCCTGCAAGATTATTATTGCATGCATAGGTAAAGACATTCTTGTAATGTGGATTAATTCCTTTCTAGGTTAAAAGGAAGTCCAGCTAAGTAAAATATTCTAGCTATTTTCCCATCTAGTTATTCTCTCATTTGTAAATTAAATGCTTTCTCCAAAGCACTATCTACACCATATTTTCTTCTTTTTGGTTCAAATCCCTTCATCAGAAAAGGCCCTTATTAACAGTACTGCCATCACTTCTAATCGAAGAAGATGATGAAGGATATGAAGCATGAGTGCTTGGAAGTGAAATATATTTTGGAAGCTCTTGTTTACTCTTTTGTTCAGCTTCACTGATTTTTTTTACAATTCAGACATTTGTGAAGAGCTTATATTCGGGCATACTTTAATTCCATGACCACTAATCTTCAACAAATGAGCTTTCATTCTATAATATGATCCTTTGTATGTAGCATTACAAAAATTGCATTTGAATGCAATATTGTCACCCCCTTCTGAAGTTTTACCTATTTTTGTCACATAACCACACAGAGGTTTGTTATCTTCAATATTGGTCTCTGATGGACCATCAGTAGACTCAATTCCTACACCACTAGAGCTCATCCTACACCACTAGAGCTCATTATCCTACAAAGGATCGACACAAACTAATTCACATGAATTTGAAACATGAAATTTTTTAATTAAAAGTGTATATATGTTGCGCCTATGCCGCGGGTCCAAGGGGGCGCTGCCCCCTAGCGGGGTTCGACCTGGAACAAAATTGTATTATAAGAGTTGCTTTAAAATTTTCTCTACCAGCTCGGTACTACTTGGTATCATTCGGCACCCCTCTGAACCGAGCAGTACCGAGCGGTACTGAGTTCCGGTACTGAGCGGTACTGAGTTCCGGTACTGAGCAGTACTGAGTACCAAGTACCGAGTACCGAGCAGTACCGAGCGGTACTGAGTACTGAGCAGTACCGAGTACCGAGCGGTACCGAGCAGTACTGAGCGATACCAAGCGGATAGCCGAAATGAATAGGGCAAATTGCGGCTCTATTTTTTTTTAATAGGACACGCGTATCCGATACGTGTGTCCGATCAAATTTAAATAATATTTTAATTGGACACGGTAAAGCCATATCGTTGCCGTATCGGAGGCGTATCCGTATCTGACATGTGTCTGATACAGCATACCTCATAAATAGGCGTATCCATGCAACATAAATTGCTGCAAATCCTATCGTTCACCACGAAGCATTCACCCTCACGCTCCATATCTCGCACGAGATCTTAAAGGAGATGGAGTGGATGGGTCAAGGTGGTGCGAGAAGGCATTGATGTGCATAGTGATGGCTAGATTTGGCGGAGCTCATGGGCTAGGCCAACAACGAGTCTAGTCGATGTGCCCGACAAGTTGACAAGCGATAGCATTGACAGTTCAGGTGATGTGCCGGAGTTAAGGGGGTGCTAGATGATTTAAATAGTTAAATTTAAGTGTTAAATTTGTAAATCCTAATGTTTTAGGTGTCATATATGTAAATCATCCTAAATTATATTTAAAATTAGAGATTGCATATTAGATATCGTAATTTACCAAATTAAATAATAAGGAAAGCAGCACATTGATCATCATTACTAGCGATAATTGGGGCTAGCTTCATGAATCATCCTCCTTAAGCTAAAAACATAAATGTTGTGGTTAAAATGGAATGCTCTTATCAAATGAAATCTTTTGTTTAAGTAATATACATATACTAGACCACATGATAGAAAGTTAGAAACATCTATTTTAAAAAAGCTAGTGTTGGACCAATAACTTTTTATTATATATCCTTTTAGCCACTGTCACAACGCCATTATTTGGGATTAATTTTATGAATCTCGATTCTCCACTTATTACGTTAAGCATTGCAATAGGTATTAAATCTATTATATATACAAATCTTTTTGCACAATCGATTTTCATATTACCTTCAATCTATCAATTTTTCTTTCAAATCCCTCAACATAATTTTAATCGTTCATTTTATAGATGCAGTTCCGATACTTAATTATATATCAAAATAACCTAAGTCTACTTTTGTTGTCTTATCTTTTATAGATGATATTCCCACCAGCTCTTAAATATGATCATTTTTTAATCTATTATTATAAATTTTGTCATATGTCAATTTTAGCATACCTATTTCAGTAAAATTAATTTATTTATCAATAAATTTTTTATCATCCATAAAACAAATCAGCTTAATTACAATTTTATAAATATTACCTTTAAATCCCCAGGATATTTTGTTCTCACATAGAATTTATAAGTCATTTTTGTAAGCATAATTCTTCACATTGCCTCTAGTGGAATTGCATAGATGATAAAATTAGAATGCATCAACTTTATAGTCTTTATTCATCTATTTGTCTCCTCAATCTAGAAGTGCATGCTCCCTTTTGCATTGTATGCCTTTGCTTCATCATCATCATTAAGCCTTATCTTAATTATTTGATGTTAGCTTTATGAATCCTCATTCTCCATTTGTCCCTACTAAGTGTTCCATGAGATGTTCAATCTTAAAAATATTTTTGCACAATTGTTGATTGAAAGTGTTGATTTAGGATTAGATGAGGCCATTTAAAGAATATTAACAAAAAAAAATTGAGAGTAAAATACTAGATCTTAAGATTTTGTCCGTGCATGAAAAAGCTAATATTGTGTGGAAAAAAATAGCTAGTGATATTAATAATATTGCAAAATATGTGCTTGGATTATCAAAGGGAAAAGTTTTTAATGGTAAAAAATAGTTGGTGGTGGAATCGAAATATTCAAGAAAATATAAAAATAAGAATTTTTATAAAAATTAGTTTAGATGTAAAAATTCTGATAATTGGAAAAGATATAAAGAGGTCCGTAAGGAGTCTGAGAAAGCAATATGCAATGCAAAATTTGTACATTTTAATGGTTTATATAATAGAATGGATACTAAGGAGAATGAAACATATATGTATAAGTTAGCCAAACAAAGAGATAAGAGTAGTAAGGATTTAGTTCATGTGAAGTGTATTAAGGATGAAAAAATTCTTTTATTAGAAAAATATATTCAACAAATGTGAAGGAAATATTTTTATAAACTCTTCAATGAAGAATGAGAATGTGATTGACTTCAGTGAACTTAGCACCCTAATGAAAATAAAATTTTTTGTTTTTATCGACATATTAATAAAACGGAAGTTAGAGGCTTTAAAGAAAATGAAGTGTGGAAAAGTTGTTGGACCTTATGATATTCCAATAGAGGTGTGGAAATGCTTAGGAAATGAAAAAATTTCTTAGCTTATTAAACTTTTTAGTATTATTTTGAAGACTAAAGAAGTCAGATGAGTGGAGAATGAGTGTGTTGATTCCTAATTTCCTATTTTTAAGAATAAAAGTGATGCACAAGATTGTGCGAATTATAGAAGAATTAAGTAAAAATGTCATACTTTAAAATTATGGGAGAGAGTTATGGAGCATAGGTTGCGGCGTGATACTAATGTTTCTCAAAATCAATTTGGATTCATGTCGGGTAGGTCTACTATGGAAGCTATACATCTATTGAGAGATTTGATGGAGAAGTATAGAGAGAATAAGGAGGATCTACATATGATATTTATTGATTTAGAGAAAGCATATGATAAAGTTCCAAGAGAAGTGATATGGAGAGTTCAAGAAAAGAAAGATGTTAATAATGTTTATATTCAAGTCATTAAGGATATGTATGTAGGAGCTGTTACTTGTGTTCAGACACAAGGTGGTTTGACCAATTATTTTCCTATTTCAGTTGGATTACATCGAGGATCAGCCTTAAGCCCATATCTTTTTGCTTTAGTCATGGATGTTCTCACTAGACATTTGCAAGAGGTTGTACCCTGGTATAAGCTTTTCGCTGATGATATTCTTCTTGTTGAAAAGACTGGAGAGGGAGTTAAAGGTAAACTTGAATTATGGAGGTCAACCTTAGGGTCTAAAAGCTTTCAATTGAGTAGATCTAAAACTAAATATATGGAGTGTGATTTTAGTAATAATAGTTCTAGTGGGGGATTGTGACTTTGGGTGATTAAGTCATTAATAAGAGTACACATTTTAGGTATCTTGGATCTGTTGTTTAGAGTGATGGTGAAATAGATGGGGATGTTATTAGTAGAATTCAAGATAAATTTGAGGAAAAAATATTATTAGTAGAATTCAAGTTGGATAGTTTAAGTGAAGGAATGCTTTGGGCTTGTTGTGTGATAGAAAAAGTCCCCATCAAACTTAAGGGAAAATTCTATAAGATGGTGGTTAGACCTGCAATGCTTTATGGTGCAAAATGTTGGTCATTAAAAGAGAAGCATGATATTAAGTTAAGTGTTGCAGAGATGAGGATGCTCAGGTGGATGAGTGGTTTTACTCTTAGAGACAGGATACGAAATGAGCATATACATGAAAAAGTTGGAGTAGCTCCAATGGAAGATAAGATTAGAGAGAGTCACCATAGATGGTTTGGGCACACAAAATGGCGGCCTTTTGATGACCAAATTAGGAAAGTAAATGTATTATATTTGACTTATGTAAGAAAGGTAAAGGTAAACCTAAAAAGACTTTGGTTAGAAAATATTAGAAATGACATTTCTTTATTAGATTTAAATGAGAATTTAACTTTTAAACATGGCATAATGGAGAAAAATGATTCATGTAGTCGACCCCACATAGTGGATAAAAGCCCGCTTGATGTTGTTGTTGTTGATTGAATGTGTTACATTCATTCTACATATTTTCCATTCTAATTTTCAACTTAATTTAATAGTTCATATTAGGGGTGTATTTTCTAGCCTTCTTTTGATATCCAAATAAACAATTTATTTGTCAGTATCTTATCTTTAATATAAGTTATTTCTAGCTTACATTTAATATAATCATTTTTCAATCTACCATTCTTCATGTTGCCATACATTCATCTCAACATTCTTATTTATGCCAAGCTTAAGTTGGCTATTAATGAATTCTTTAGCTCCCAACTCATTACAACAACAACAACATCAAACCTTTGTCCCACTATGTGGGGTCGACTACATGAATCCTTTGTCCCACTATCTTTAGCTCCCAACTCATTAGAAACAAAAAATATAGCCCACTAAATTGTAATTTTAAAAATATTAAAGTCAAGTCTCAATGATGTTATCTTATCATATAGTAGAATTGAGTCACTTCTCTATTTTAACAACCTAACCTAAAGTCTGCTATAATATGCTAAAAGAAGAAACTATAGTCCTTATCTAGCCATTAGTGAAATTGCATAGATGATAAAACTAGAGTGCATCAATTCTATTCTTTTTTCTTTTTTTTTTGCTTCCTAATTCTAAAAGTGCATTCCCCCCTTAATGTGCATGCCTTTGCTATATCCTCCTTATCCTAACTATTTGGGCTCAACTACATGAATTTTCATTTTCCATTTTATTCCAAGTGAGTGTTGCATGAAATGGTAAATCTATTCTATACAAATCTTGTCCATGAGTTACCTTCAATATATACATTTTTCTTCCTAATACAAATAAGGGCGTATGCACAACTAGGTTGATGCTATCGATGTAAACCACACAAAGGAAATTAAGATTCGTAGATCCATGGTCATCAAATACATAATAACTCACTTCCTTTAGGTGCAAACCAAAAAATAAAAGAATTTGAACAACAACGATAAAGCAATGATTTAGTAAATTGAAGAAATCAATGAAAACTTTAAATCACGCAAAATCAATGAGCAATTCAAAATTTTTCATCACAATTGCAACTTAACAGTATCAAATTTGAGCAAAATTCAACAATAGAAGAAATTATGTTAAGAAAATTTCACCGAAGTGAAAAAAAAAAAATCTAGGCATCATATCAAATATAGAGAGACAACTTCCCCCAAAATTAGCTAGTTGTACCAACACTGCACTAAAAAAATCACACATCCAACATGCATATAAGATTGAAAGTGGAAAAAATTTGTATTTAATCAAAAGCTATCAATTACACACCTCAGACTATCTATTTATAAAATTTTCATATGGGATATGAAAAGCAAACTAGTATAGGAGGTGGCCACAATCATCAGCAGATAATGTCAACAAAAAAAAAAACCTAAAGAATTGTCAAGAAAGTTGGATGTAGATTAGCAAAAAGAGCCGCTAAAGAAACCACAAGCAACATTACAAGACTTGTAATTAAGGAACATAAAACTGCAGGACCCGCACACAAGGAATCATATGCACACAAGAAACAAACATAACATAGGAATTGCATGCAACACAAGAATCGCATGGGCACAGGATTTGAATGTAGCTCAAGAATCACATGCAACACATAAATTGGATGTGAATGCAGATTAGAGGTGGCAAAAGAATCGCAGCAAGTGGAGCTACAACAAATGACGCCCAAATAGGCTAGTTGTTATAATACCGCATTAATCTACCAAGCTTAAGAAAATTTGATTTTAAAAAAATGAGTTTTTAATGGTTATAAAGCAAATTTAGACATAAATTTGTCAAGTGTATTCATCAGCATACATGTATTATGCCAAAATGCATGTTATACCAAATGAACAGTAATTATATGCATATTATATATTTCATGTTCATATTTAATACACTAACTCCAAATCATTTAATACTAGTTATTACCTTACTCATTTCTAATAAAATGACATATACAAAATTAACCAATGAAGTCTTAATATGAATCTATTAAAAAATTCAGGATAATGATATCTATCACATATCAAAAGTTATAAGGTGAAAGTTTACTAAAATAAGAAATCTTATATTTTTATCAAATTTAGGAGAGATAAAATAGTAAGAACTCAAAATCATCGAAAACAGAAATGGTTAACGTTATCTACCACGATCAGAGCATTATTTTAACTAGAATGATGAAAAATACTAGCTTGAACCCTTCTTTCTCTCTCCCTCTTCTGTCATTCTCTCTTCTCTACTCTTCTCCTCTTCTCCTCTCCTCGTCTCTCACCAGGTATGCAAAAAGGGGGGAATTTGGGTTGGTGGGTGAGGGTTTTGAAATATATTGATATAGATATTTTATTAAAATAACAAAGTCAACAAAAACTTTTAAATTATTAATTCACCCCAAAAAAATTCCCCAATATTATACCTCACATCAAAAGTAGTTATATAATACTGAACCTCACAATAATTTTAATATTATTGACTAAAACCATAAACTACCCTATTTATGTTAAATTGCATCACTAATAAAATAGTTTAATTAACCCAATTAAATTTCCTATTTTTAATAAACATGGCAATGCCAACATAAACTTTAATATCAATTTGATGTGGGATGGTGATGAGGTCATCGATAGGAGATTTCGGCGCGTCTATCAGAGACGACCACGGAGATCGACGGCCATGATTGCGAGCCTTTATTATTGATTTTACTTGTACCATCAGTTTTTTTATTATGCTTTTATTTTCGTAGTTTCCCATTTTACCCCTGAGGGTAGTAGTTGCTTTTGTAGCCCCAAGGGGCATTTTAGACTTTTGCACTTTATTTTCTTTGGAGCCTATTTATATGGCCATTGTATCTTGTATGAGGACTAATGAATTATTAAATGAAATTTTCTACTTTGATCTCTTTGTGAGTTCGCCACTCCCTAGTTCTCTTTGTGAGTTCTTGGGAGAATATTTTGGATCTCTTTGTGAGTTCCGACATGGTTACGCTATCTGTTTGAGATCTTGAGGAGGGGTGCGCAAGGTTAGGAAATCCAAATTCTCTCCCCCGTTTATTTTTTTTTTTTTTTTACTGTTTCCAGCCCAGAATTTCCCCTCCCCCCATTTCTCTTGCCGTAATTAAATTACTTTCCTAACTGATCTTCATCTAATTAAGAAAGTTAATTAAGGGGGATTAACGTTTATTTTGAAATTCAAATCCTATTCCTTTTAATACCTCAAATCTGGAGTTACTTAAAATATATTCAAACCTGAAATTACAATTTCAGATTTGATTGAAACAATTATTTTTCTAACGTGGGCCCCACTTTCTAATTCTCAATGCCTATCTCTCCATGATATGTGGCCGGCCACTCTCTCTTAATTACCCCCATAATTACCACATAATCTCTCCTATTATGTCAGTTACTTCTTTTCTCCCGCTAAACAAAAATTCCAAGTTCAAAAATCTGAATTGGGAATTATTGAATCGGTTTTATTCCTTAAACCAAGGCTGACGTGATTCTGGGATTGATATTTCCTTTTCCTTCTCTCACACAAGGCAGCTACCTCTTCCCCTCCCCCTCCCAACCGAAATCCCCCCCTCCTCCTTCAACTCCACGGCTCAAGTCCTCTCCCCTCTCCAAGACACCGCCCCTCTCCCCCTCTTTTGGAGACGTCATTGCAGCGACCACTCGCTCCCCTTGCGAGAATGCATGGACGAACCCGAGTGGAACTACGGGTTTGAATATGACCGCAACGGAAGAGTCAACATCTTGTGATCACAATTCTTTGACGTCGGATTTGACTTCGACGATACCGTCGAAGAATACTTGGACCGAATCTTGCCGACGCTTGTAGACTCCATTGACGAACACTTCTCCGTCTACACTTGGAAGATCAAAGGTCGTGCTACCGCACCTCCTCCGCTTCCGAGATCCTCTTCCATGGCAACGTTCCTTGGTACCTCCATCTTAGTGGCAACCTCCATGCTAGTTTGGACAATCTTCCGTCGCTCGGCTTAGTCTCCGTAGGAAGAGAGTGTTAAAGGACTCAAGGTGTGAACAACTTTGTATTAATTGTGAGATTTTTATTTACTAGCCGTTGTTTTATGTTTTCTTTCGCATTTGCTTAAATGGTTTAGCCCTCTTGTTGTAGCTTCTTTGCCTAGCAAATTGAACATCGCGAATTGTTTTTTAATTGACTTAACTTTGATGTATAATTATATAATTCGTGGAGCTAAAATTTGATTTTCTTTTAAAACTCTTGTGTAACTCCTTCATTGCATCACATCAGATGGTTTAGGGCTTATGCTTCCTAATTCAACTAGGATCATGCAATATATCTAGATGACATAAAAAAATTAAGATTCGCCTATCCAAGCCGCTACATACAAAATAACTTCTTTTCTTTAATGAAAAATAGAAAATGTGAGAAATTGAACAACAAAGATAAAGCAACAATTGAATAAATTTGAAGTAATTAAAAAATAATAATTCTGAACCAAGCAAAAACAAGGAGTAATTAAAAATTTTCCACCATAATTGAAATATTAGTTGTATCAACTTTGAACAAAATCAAGAATAGAAGCAAGTTGATAACAAGATATTTAGAAGAAATTCGTTTAAAAAAACTTTACCAAAGTAATGAAAATCAATTACTCGCATCAATATAACTGCCCCCAAAATTAGGTAATTGTACTTATATCGCACTCAATGAAATCAAATATCCAACATGCACACAAGACTGAAAGTGGAAATATAAATTTTATAGATAAAAATTAGCTATTACATGGCTCAAATTATCTATTTATAGAATTTTTATATAAAATAAGAAAACCTGCATAGGATGCAACACAATCCTTAAAAAAAAACCAACAAAAAGAAGGCTAAAAAACTTGCAAGGAAGTCACAAAGGAAACCGCATGTAATAGTTGAAGGAACTGCAGGCAAAGAACCACATTTAGTTTTGAAGGAACCTCACACGAATAGAACCAGCTACAATACCGGAACCAGCTGCAATACAAGAACCAAACAATGTAGGAACTAGTCGCAACTCAAGAACCATATGCTAACTAAAAACATAAAAGATAGATAGCTTGATAGCATTTTTATAGGTCTTACTATTAAGTCCCCATGATCTTCTTTTATGGTGTAGTATTCCTAAGATATTTTTCTTTTTTAACCGCCTAACATTTATTGTTATAATGAACTAAAAGAGGACATTATACTTCCTTATCTTACGTGCTAATGGAATTGCCTAGATGATAGATCTAGAATGCATCAACTCATATTGTTCTATTGATCATTAAATCCTTAAAACTGTGCAGTCAACACACAAACTTCAGCTCATCATAAGCAAATAAATATACCAAATCCCTCTTTTAGTTTTCTGTGGAAGCCTAAGAAAATATTCAAGACCACAAATGATCACTAGGAAGAGAATGGTATGGAAGTTATTTATTTATTTACTTTCACTAGAGACTCGAACCTCTACCCTCTACTCTAAAGGTAAAAGGTAATAATGTACAACCAATTGGGTCGTGGTTAGGGATTGACGACTTTGATACTTCAAATGCCCATTGCCAAGTTTCTTGAATCAAGTTCAAACCAAGATAATGCATGAGAACTTCTTGCGCTCAGTCTCTTTAGACAAATTGCCTAAAAATGCATCCTTTTTATCATAAATAAAAGAATAACGCTATATACGAATGAACAAAACTACCTAGATGATGCTTTATCAATTCAATAAAAAAAAAATTCCACCAAAACTCAATTTATATCTGAATTCCAGAAAAATCACTCAAAAACCAACAGCGACCAATCCATGTCCCTACCAGGATGGCCAAAACCAGAATCCTGGAAAATTCAAATTTGAAGATGCCCTGGGAAAAATCCCAGCTAATCTAGCCACGAGGAAATCCCTATGGATGACATTAGGGCTTCCAATCGCACTAAAAGCATAAAACCAACCTTAATTGGATAAAAAAATGTCAAGATGAGAAGATGGGAGGGACGACCTGCTGCTGGATCCTTGCTAACTCCGCCGGAGGCATTTTGCTTATCTGCTCCTGAGCAAGCCTCATGATCTCCGGATCCATCATCGTGTTAAACATCGCCCCACTCCAGTCTCCAACAGCTCACGCTCGATCCAAAACCCTGGTTGCTTACAGAAGGAAAGAGACTGCAACGCAAACAGGAAAATAAATCGTAGAAGGAAAGCGGGTTCTAAGAAAATGGAGATCGAAAGGTTTTCTCTTTTAATGGATCGAAGGCTTTGAGAGTGGGAGAGAGCGGTTTTTCCTCTTTTTCTTCTTTTTTTTTTTCCTTTGCTTGTTGAGTTTGAGCCAATTAAATTATAAATTTTTCACACATCACATATAAAAGTATTTCACTCACAATTTTTTAATTAAAAATTTAAGCTCCCAATCAATAAATTTACTTATTTCAACTTTAAATTTAAACAAAGTAATATATATAATATGACAAAATATCCTAGAAGCCATAAATTATCTTCTAGACTATGGATTTCTTTTGGAACAGCTTTCATACTATTTTATAAAACAGAATTTTAGTACAATTCATAAATATAGAAACAGCACATGAAAAGAGAAAGCAGTCAAGCCCTTGCAGATTGAATCTAAGTAATAAAGTGCATCCAGGAGATCAAAATGCATGAAATCAAGTTTATTACATGCTAGAAAATTTGCTACGGTAGAATATACAATATATTACCTTTATATAAATATTTAGCACGTATAAATAGGACTTTATAAGCGACGCTATTATTTTGTTACGTGGAAAATGTAAAAAGACAAAAACTATAGGACCTATCCCAATTGAATGAATTCATTAAATAATGGAAGATGCAAAAATCCTTCCTTCCTCGTAATTGAAGAATATTAGATTATACATAAATTGAGAGCAAATATCTTATTCACATTATAAGGATTATAGATATTGGGTGTCCTCAATAAAACTATCAAAAAGTGAAGTGATAATTGCCAAAAATAAGTTTGGTATGAGATTTGGATGGTTTCCTTATCTTGGCTAGACAAAATAAGTCTCAACAAGTCATTCTAAGTTAATGCATGCTTTCTACACTAAAATTCACTCCTTCCTCTCTAAAAGATATATGATTATACTAATATTTATCTTAAGAGTTTTGTGAGTTGTGAAAATTTGGTGTTAGAATCCCAAATGTATTCTACTAATTTATCACGGCCTAGCAATATATGATAGGAATGGCCTACTTCTCTCTCCTTTAAGAGGAAGCATTAGGTTTCTCTACTTGTGATTCATGAAGGATTGAACTAGGAGAACTATCGAGGAATGGATATAGGGTCCTTTGAGTCGAATCACTATATATTTTCTACCTTTCATTTAGCATTGACTCAAGCTTCGCTTGGGACAACTTTGTTATTGCTTCTTAAAGCATTTTCCAAAAAATTTTGTACTAAGAAGCTACTTTAAGAAGCAGAATGAAAGCCCTCCCAAATGAATCCTCTATTTGTGTATGCTTATACAATGAAGCTTGATTGATTGAAGCTTATAGGGTCATTGGTTGATCCATATGATCACATATTTGGTCAATTCAAGTCATTATAACTTCATTGGTCTAATGAATTTCACTATCTTATTAGAATTGTTTGAAAACACGAAGCCAACAATCGTCCTTATCTCAATTATTTGATTGACTAATGAGTTTGACACTCATTTTACTGCATCATATTTGTGCTAAAGAAAATAATATTAAGTCTAAAAAAATCAAATTTTGAATATGAATCAATAGTCACTCAATTGAGATTTTTATTTTTTTCTCTTTTATTTTTTAATTCAAATTACTAAAGTTCAAATACAACCTTAATGTATGTTTGGGACAGCTTTATCAATACTTTGCTCTTCAGACAATTACCATAATTTCATTTGGCTATTTCTTTCTTGTTGTTTTCTCGCTACTTTTAAAAAACTTATGTATTGAAAATTTACTTTTTGCAACCGTAATAACTAAGGTTTTGCTTGGGACGACTTTGTTACTGCTTCTTAAAGCAGCTTTCTAGTAAAAAAAGTTAAAATTTTTGTACTATAAAATTATTTTAAGAAGCAGTAAGAAAATCGTTCCAAATGAAACCTAAGTTACTTTTACTACAACAACTTCAGAACCAACTTTATGAAACGTTGCAGCCATCCCCAACACTCCCTTATTCATACTTGTCTTTAAAATTTTGTCTACCCCTTCCGTTTTTTCAATGAGTCGCTACCGGGAACATCTAACCTCTATACACCTATGGGAACACCAATTGCATAACAGTTCAAACTTTTCCCTTTGTTTTCACTTGGTCATGAATGAAGCGTAGCAAATCATTGAAGAATTCATCTTTCAAACTTCATATACAAAACGAATAGTTCAACATTGGTCATATGCAAAGGAGACAGATTTTAGCCGAGAAATTTGAAGCATTCTCTAACCCTTTGGATATTCAAATGAAATTCAACTAAGTATCAACAAAGGCAGCCTATTAACTGGCAAACATATATGAACAATCAACATATTAAAAGCCCATTCTTTTTCTTACAGCTTATGTACCCAAATTTATATGGTATTTATTTTATTTTATCTATGATGTGTCATCTCACAAAACAAAGAAGTGATAAATAATAATATTGCAAAAATCTTAATTGTGCTAAAATTCAAAGCTATTGTTCAAAGAAAAATACTATTACTTCGGGGTGTAAACGAGTCGAGCTGAACTCGAGTCACCCTTAATTTGAGCTTCATATTGATTAATTAATTGAGTCTGAGTTTAAGCTACAGATTAATTCTTTGATTTCGAGCAACTCGTTTATAATAAGAGATTAAAAAAAAAACGATTATGATTCAAGTAGTTATTATAATAACCATATAAAATGAATGAGAAATTAATTAGAAGATAAATAATAAAGAATAACTTGTTATAAGTAAATGAGATATTTAAATATTCTTGATTGCTTCATATTTGAGCTATTGAATTCTAATATATTTTAAGTGCATTTAAATTAATATTTTTTAAATGAGCTGACGAGCTAACAAGTCGAGTCAAGGCTGACTCAAACTTGGCTTATATGTTAGCTCATAGACCTTGGCTCATAACTCATTTATCGAGCCGAGCTAGAGCTAGTTCACGAGTCGAATTGACTCAAACTTGGCTTGTATGCTTAGTTGGTCTTTTGGCCATCAATTTTGTCATTGAGCTGAAAATTGTACATATTCTTATTATTTTACCCTTTTAAATCTTAATCATAGTTGAAAAACTTTATGACTAAGGAAGTGTGACAAGATATTTTATTCACACTTAAAAAATAAATTAATAGTTAATCTTTGTCATTTGGCCTTTATGGACATTGAATTGGTTATAAAAGTTTATGTCGCATAGTAGTAAAATATTCAAGAGTTTTTAAGTCATACACAAAGCTATTGCAATAATGACCAACATGTTGAGCACATAAACATTTGCGCGCACAAAGATCTAGCACAAGTAAAGTTTATAATTAGTCAAAATGAATTTTCAATCTTTCTATTATTATAAATTATACAAAACTTTTATTAAAGAGATTACAAATTATCATATGATTTATTAAGCATCTATTTCACCCTACAATATATTTTATGAGTATTCAAATTAGTGGGAACTGTTCATCACATGCTATATTGCTATCTATTTGTAAGACAAGGATGTGTGCAAAACCTTTTAGTTTGTAAGTGTTGAAGGTTTCTAATTATCATTAAGGTTTCGTTTGGAACAATTTTCTTTCTGCTTTCTTCAATAGCATTTTAATGCAAAAATTTTTTGAAAGCAACGAAAAAATAATGGCCAAAAGTTGTTCCAAATGAAACCTTAATGTTGCTGAGAAAGAATGAAGAGAGTCAATAGGCCAATAAATTTATATTTGTTCAATCCAAACTTCCAAAATCCATCTTTAAGCCTCTCCTTTGGATTCCACTATCTTATTGGGAGTTCTAATTATATACCTAGTAGTCTAACTATATATGAAGTAACAAAAAGTGAATATATATGATAAGAAAAGAGAAATCTAATTGTTTGAATTATTCTTTAAAAAGAAAGAGAGCCAGAAATTGAGTGTTAAAGTGAAAATACACGCTAACATATTAAATATCTATAAGTATATGTTATTCATTATGAAAATGATCGAATTGATCATCTAACTTTTTTTTGAAGGGCTAAAATAATTCATAATTGTATAAAAGTATCAATTTGGTCCTTTGACTCGTTAAATAAGGACCAAATTAATCGATCATTTAGGTCTCTATTTAAAAAGTCAAGGGACTAAAATGAGACTTCTAAATAGTTTGGGACTATTTTGATCTTTCGCAAAGAGTCAAGGGCCAATTTTGATCAGTATCTCGTTATCATTAGGTTTCTTATCATGGTTGATGTGTATACTTAAAGAAATCTAAGTTGAAAATTAGTAATAAAAAACATTAAAGGATATAAAGAAAAAAGAGGACAGTGTTATGACAAGCTATGCGTCATAGTGCTGCATGCAAAATTTTCAGACATGTAAGAATTTCCTTTTAGTTTTGTTTGGTCATTAACAGGTCATTAGTAATTTATTAATATAATACAAATGAGGATCATTACCTAGTAGTTGTCCTATTTGCTTTATGTAACTTTATTTAAAGATCTTATTTGCATATATATTCATAAATATTATTTTATTATGGAGATTAATTCAAAGAGGAAAATAAGAGAAAAACCTAAATCAATATTCATTACATAAACCTCTTTAAAAATACTTAATACTTCTGAGATCATTTTAAAAGAATATTGAAAATATTTAACACTTACAATACCATTTTATTTTCTTTTAAAGCTCAAAAATTTAATCTCTAATATCTTAGTTCAACCTTTTGAATTTCTAAATATCATTTTTAAAGCCATTAACCTCTAAACTTCATGTCATTAATTCTACGAAATCATCTTTGCAAATTAACTCTAACATTTAGAACAATTATTACGTCATCTGACCGGACGTAGAGCTACGTTTGGTCGCCAATAACATATCGCCACGTGCTCTTACTATTTACCGCACAGCCCAACGACTTGACCCGGACCGGAACCCGGGAATGCTATGTTCGCGTATTGCGAGGTATTACTCGATATTTGCTCGGTATTGCTAGGTATTACTTGACAATAACGAGAAATACCGCTCTGTGAAGACAAATACCGAGTAATACCGAGAAATACCGAGTTGTACTGAGTTTTTTCTTACCAAGTTTTTCTAGAAAAACTTGATATTTGCTAGAAATACAGAGTTGTACCGAGTTTTTCTAGAAATACCGAGTTGTACCGAGTTTTTTAGAAAAACTTGGTATAAATTGGTACAACTCGGTATTGCTTGGTATTGGTTATTGCCAAGCAAAATCGATCAATACCTAGCAATACCGAGTAATACCGAGCAATACCTAGCAAAATCGAGAAATACTGAGCCATCCTGGGTCCGTTCCGAGTCGGGTTGTCAGAGCGTGCGGTAAATAGTGAGAACGCGTGGCGCGATTCTATTGACGGCCGAATGGACCAAATAAAAGTTCCTTAATTAGCCTATTTTATATTTTATATTGAGTTTTGATTTCTATATTGGAGTCTCGTTAGTAATTCAGATTAGAGAAGTTTGGTTTTGAAAATTTTGCATAGTTTTTTTTAGGAAATAAGATCGTGTTTGATAAAGCAAATTACTAGAATATAAGGAGTCTTGCAATTTTTTGTAAAGATAATTATAAAATTATTATAGGGAAAATAGCTTTTTAATACATAAATTTTTTGAACGAAATGAAAAAGCACATAAAAATTATAAATTTAGTATGAAAAGTAAAGTGGTAAATAGTTCAAGTAGGAGATTGTTGAAAAATTTTTAATCTGTTAATATTAATTATACATTATATGTCAGAGAAAATTTTATGACTATGAACTAATGATCAAATTAAGGTTTATTATTGAATTTTTTATATTTATGATTAATTGAGATAAATTTGTGTAATACATATAGAAATCAATATTTCCTTTTATTTATATGATGAATCAAAATAAACTAAAATAAGCTACTATATAAATAGGATATGATCTTGATCCGGAGTCTATATGATGGTTCTTTCATTTGCTCATATCACCAATGTGCCATTT
>NW_021318894.1:583514-589445 GCF_001605985.2 Dendrobium catenatum
AAAATTGACCTCTATCTTAAGTCTTAAGTAGGAGAGAGTTGTAGTTGACTCCATCAAATGTTTGAATACCCCTCCCTCCCACCGCTTTCGTGGGTTTATTTAACTTTCAAATTAAGATCTAGCTCAAACTTAAGTTGAATTCAGAAATGAAAAATTTATCAAGCTTCTAGCAATTTACTATCTTAATAGGAGATTCACGCATGACTAAAATCTATTCAATAATTTTCAAAAGTCAAGTTGATACTCTTTTCCAAAAGATTGGATGTGTTTTGAGGATTATTCTTCCTTGTATAAGAGAACGAATTTTCTTCTCTAATACTTGAGATATAATCCCAACATTCAGAATAAAAAGATCAATCAATTTAAGGTATTCGAAGAAAGTGGAGCCTCTTCTCGAATTCAATTAAAATCAAGAAATGCACGAAGTGCATTAAAAGTCAAAAGATGCGCAATATGCGCCACCAGAAAAAGAGAAGAAGAGAAAGATGGCTCCCTTCCTCTAAATCCTTAAATCTAAAAAAAAAAAAATCGATCACCTTTTAAATACTTGACTTTGAAAGTCTTGAATCTAGATTCTTCACCATGCAGAAATCATCTATCAGATAGAAGAAAATCGTGCAAGAAAATTGAAAAGATCAAATTTCTCTCTTCAACTTAATCCCTTTGAAGTTAATTTTAATTCAAAATCTGTTTAAGGGAGACCCCAGTTCAGTTTCTACGAAACTTGGTCTGGGTCAACAAAACCTAAATTCTTAAACCTTTTTAAGGTTTGATGGAGTCAACACTACTTCTCACTGCACTTCTAAATTTGTTCCCATATGTCGTTCTGACAGGGTCCAAATGGTTAGAGGAAATTTTCAGTAAAAGATCGAATCTTCTGCTCTTAAAAAGAATTCAAATCATGTCCTTGAGAAATATGTAAGTCCTTGCACATAGGCATCTTTTCCTTTGAATCCTTTTCAACAAAATTACACTCTATACTGGGTCCAAGATCAACCCTACTAGAGGAGTATTTTGTATTTGCTTTCATATCTCTTTATTTAGCTAGCTTATACATACATATTTTACCCTCATTAGTATCTATATTATAAAAATCATTAAAAGTTAAATTCTTAACATTGCATATTGCTTTTTTTAAATTCCTTACAGCCCCTTTATATCTTTTCCAAATTTTCAAGATTTTACATCTAAACCAATTTTTATAATAAAGTTTTTTTTTTTAATCTTTTCTTACAAATTTTGATTCACCACTAACTATTTTTACTATTATGTATTTTTCTTTTGATACTCCAAGTACATCCATTGTAATATTCTTAATATCATTAGTTATATTTTTATATAATATTAGCTTCATCATACACAGTTAAAATCTTACGATATTGAATCTTACTCTCAAAAATACATTGTTATTAACTTATTATTCTTTAAATTCCCTCGTATAATCCTAGGAAAATATTTCACTTTAATTTTTATATTCCGTCTGTTCATGTCAAAGTTCCAAGAGGATGTAATGACCTTTCTTTATTAGGTTTAAATGAGAATTTGACTTTTAATAGAACACAATGGAGAAAAAGGATTCATGTAGCCGACCCCACGTAGTGGGATAAAGGCTTGATGTTGTTGTTGTTGTTGTTGTTCATGTCAAAGTTCAAAACCAATAATAAATGTTGAATACATAAACTTTTACTCATAATAATTTTATAATATTTGTAACCTAAACTATCTATTTTTTTATAAGAAAATAATCAATATGAGTGAAATATTATCGAAGAATTATTTTGATCGGGCACGAATCTCGAGGCAAAAATAAGGTTGGAAACTTCAAAAATTAAATTGGAGACCATTTGAACTCCAATTTTAGCGAACTTATAGTGGAACTGAACGTCTCGGAAATACGAAACTAACGACACCAAATTCGACCCAATCCGAGCTCAAATTAGTCCAAATCAAAGACCGAAGCAGTTTGGAATAAGGTTCAATCCATATTTTGGATTACTAAACAGTTTCCAAATATAACATGCTTATAGTCAAATCGAATGGCTCAACGAGACAAATCCAACGAGCCCAAGATCATCGAATTCCAATATCATTAGAGCCTTCAAATATCTGATAAACGATCATCAATCAAGAGATTCAACATCTGTCGTCCATTCAAACCACTCCCAATTCGCCCTTGATCTTCCTCCTATTTACTGGTTATGCCACTCTGAGAAAAGTAGAAATAGTCCCTCATTTCTCTTAAGAGGGACCCAAGCAAGAAGAGAAGAGAATGAAGAAGATAAGGAAGAAGCTCCTTAAGCTCTCGACCACTGTCAGACTTTCATCCAGCAGCCGACCGACGACGGAATCAATAAAGAAGGGAAGAAAGAAGAGAAGGAAGAGACTCCTCCTCGACTACCTCCTGAGTTCCTCCCGAACTCCAAGTGAAGTCGAAGTTTCACCCAAACTCCAAGTGGCATCGGAGTCATTCCTCCCGAACTCCAACTGACACCGAAGTTCCGCCCAAACTCCAAGTGGCGCTAGAGTTCTGCCTGACCTTCAAGTGACGCCGGAGTTCCTCCCAAACTCCAAGTGACGTCGGAGTTTCACCCAACCCTCAACTGACAGAGGAGTTCTGCCTGATTACCCAACGTCGCAAGAATTTCAATATCTGTTTGTAACTGAATTTCAACTTAAAAGTTGTAATCTAATCGTCCTCAATTTCAAGGACGAGTCAGTCGATTGTAACTTAAGTAAACACTAGTGGAATCTTATCAACTGGGCGTGGCCCTGTGATTTTTCTCTTTACAAGATTTTTCACGTAAAAATACTGGTGTTCTTTCATCTTCTATTTGTATGCTAGATATCCGTATAACGCTGAGATGAAAAATTTTCTAACTCTATTGCCGCGTATATCATAGCCCACAACAATGAGTTTTAATATATCCATATATTCTTATAAGTGACGAGATGCTCCTCTCCTTTTCTCAAATAATGTATTAGCTATCATAAAATCTAAGTTAGAAAAATCTAATATGGTCATATCAAATTCATTAGTTGCTTCAAACTTATAGCTACCATGCATATTTTTAAAATATTCTACCACTCTACCAGCATATTTATTTAATTCTCATTTAGTAAAAACTTATTCTTCTAGAGAAATATTTTGTACTAATTCCTTAATTCATTCTAAAATTTTAATTTTGAGTATATATCCAAACTTATTTGAGGAGCATACACACTTATAATATTAATAATTTTAGCATCAACAATAATCTGTAAAACGATATTCTATATCTAATTCTATTAATTTCTACAACATCATCGTTCAAACTCTTATTTATAATAATACATGCACCATTTCTAATATGATTCTCACATAAATACCATAGTTTAAATCCTAAACTATCAAGCTCCTAAGTATTCTCTGCAACCCATTTAATTTTTTAAATGCATAGAATATTTATCTTCATATGAATAATCTCTATTAATTTCATTAATTTGCATGTAAGATAATCTATATTCCAAGTTTTTATCATAATCATAGTTTCATAGACTAGTTTCTTTGGCCACATACATCCATGATGTGGAAACCCTTTCTTATTTGCCACTTCATCTAGTTGTTGGTGCAGCGGCCCTTGCACATTTGCAGCTGTATTCAGGTCATTCAATGCATCACTTCTAGGGAACAGTGTATTCAAGGATTAATGTCATAATTATTCGACAAATTTTATATTAGTTTTCGATTACCAAATGCAACCCTTCATTTCTCATCTAGGATTTGAGACATAACAACAATAGTGTTAAATAAGAAAATAATTAGTTTTCCAAAAAGTATAAATTGGATCTAAATAAAAAAATATTAGTGTAAAAAAACACATGAATTTTTTTTTTTTTTGAATTTAATAGTAGAGAAACAATAAATTAAATATATCTATAACTAGAAACTATTGATCTAAGAAATAAAACAGGGATCCAACAAAAAAATAAATATATATCTCATATAAAATGTTACATTTAACATTGAATAGGATGATAAAGAGCTATTTATCTCATTAAAAAAAAACCCTAAAATTATGAAGCAAAAATTTAAAAAACTCTATCAATAGAATTTCAATCCGAAACTTGTAGGAATTAGATGAGGTGTTTTACCTTTACATTTACTTAGAAATCGAGCAAATGAAGTCAAAATAAGAAGACGACGAGCGACATCATGGATTAAACAGAAAGGGAGAGAAACGATCCATAGAGGGAGAAATGAAGCAATGTGGAAAACAAAAGATCGATTCAAGTGGAATAAAAAATATTTCAAACATATTTTCATTGAGAATTCCACAACTATTTCAAGAGAAATTTTGAGCCAAAATATCATGGATTACACCATTGATAATTGTTGTGTTTAATTATTTTGCTTCATACTAAAAAGCTGTTTTAAGAAACAGTAAAAAAGCTGCGTCCCAAACGAAGCCAAAGAGAAAACTCAACCCCTACACTTAAAACCATCATTAAAATAACAATTTTCTCTCCCATTTCTCTCATTCCACATTCTTATTGAAGAATTCTCAGACCAATAAGCCAAATCTCATTCAAATTGTTCCATTCAATCATTGCATGCAATAAGAAGTTGAGAAGATTTGGCCCCCATGTTTGAAATTCTGAGCTAGTCACCATCATCACCCATGTTTCCACCCCTCCTTCCTCCTCCCAATTTCCATTATTTTAGTCAATAGTATTTTGACCAACAAAATAAGGCCCTTTAAGATAAGATTTGCCCTGCTCCACACTCACTAAAGGAAACTGCCTTCTACCTTCTCACAACCTTTCCTTTGTCTTCTTCCTCTCCTTCCTCCTCCATGATTATAAATATGTTCCCACATAGGCATACAAGCCGTAACCCACCTTCATCTCATTATTATATTTGAAAAAAATGTCTCCTTCTTCCTCCAAACCCCAAACTTCAACTCCTACAACCCTGAGACCAGCCAAGGATCCATGGAAGCTGAAGAAGCCTACCAGTCCCGACCGCCGGCTGCCTCTGATCGTTCATATGGAGCCGGCGAGGATCATCTATGCGAAGCCCCAGGAGTTTATGGGACTGGTTCAGCGGCTCACCGGAAAACCATCGCCGGCGGCGGGGGCGGCTGCGTCTGCTTCGACTCCGGCGTCATGCTCTGTATTGATTCGTTCTGTGCCAGACATCAACGTTGCTCTTGAAGCCGAAGATGAGGATTCCAGCTTTTATCAATAAAAGCTCAAATTTTTAGTTAAACGATGGGTTGAATTATAACCAGTTTTAATTAAAATATATTTATGTAATATTTTCTTTGTTTCTTTTATTTCTTCATTTATAAATATACTCTTACATGCATTGAAGTGTCCATTTCTGTAATTATTTTGGGGGGGAAATTGAAAATTCTATCTTTGACTGAGATGGAGAACGATATATGATGCCATTTGAGCACTTGATTTTCTTGATTATTGATAAAAAATTTAACTATTTTAATTTTTTATAATATTTTTAAATAATAAATAATTTCTGCATATTTATAATCTTATAATTATTTTTTAACGGCTGTGATTAAATCATTTAATTAAATAAGAATCAGGATTGTCTCATTATTTAATCAGAATTATTTAAAAAATTAAAAATTAGGGTTAAAATGGGGTGATAGCTATGTCAGTCTTCTATGATCATCAATGCTTTGAAAAGAGCAAAGCTGGGAAATTGTGCTATTTGCTAATATAAAATAAAGAATTAGGGATCTGCCCAATTGAATGAATCGAATAAGGTAAATAGTTTTGCTAACCTTCGAGTTGCTATTTTTCTTTAATATAAATTTACAATATGCATATATTTTTGATCACAATTTGGGGGAGATTTCTAAATAAAAAAATTGATAAGGATATAAATTTGATATATAATTGATATGTCACTCAAAAAAGTAGTTTTGA
>NW_021318894.1:590120-602191 GCF_001605985.2 Dendrobium catenatum
ATATAATATTTGAGTCAATTTTTTCTGTTATCTTTAAGTTTAGTCAATCTTCATTAGGGCCAATTAAATATATTTTCTTTCCTCAATGAACCGCAGCATCAGCTACCTCTGATGTGAACCAATTGAGTAATTCAAAGGCCTTGTTTTTTCTATTGGCATATTTTTTTCTTGTGGGGATTTATCCAAATAAATTAATATATATACGTAAATTCCCTTTTAAATTTGTCCAAATAAAATTTTATCAACATTTGGGACAAAAATTTCTTCTTCTAACCCAATTCAAAAAATTCTTATTCGGATTAACCTATTTAATAAATGGGTTAGATTCGGATTGATTGTGAACCCATTTTTGATCAGAAAATGACTTGATACATTTTCTCTTATTTTTTTTTTTACTTGTAAGTATAATCTTCTCATTTTTATCAAATATAATTAATTTTTTAGTTAATAATTAATATTTTTTAATGAAAACATGTTAACGAGTCGGATTTAGGTAATTAAGGTTGCTAGCGGGTCAGGTTCAGGCTGGTTTTTGACCCGTTTATTAAACTAGTAAGGTTCAAATTGATTGGATTCGGTTTGGATTTGAACCAGACCCATCAACCCATTTTGACACCCATAGTCTCAACTTGTGCAGCTGAGATTTTTTGAAAAATGCATGTAAAAATTTTATTCTTATTTTGCTTTTTATCCAATATTTGAAAAGCTTCCAAAATTCAATTGATCAAATGAGATAATATTTTAATTTAAAAATTTTGAATATTAATTGAAAGACCAAATAATCTTCAAATAAATATTAATTGAAAGACCTATGATATTCCCATTTTTTGGCTTTACAAGTTAAAAATATTGGTCTCTCACAACTTGTATCTATGCGTTCTAAATTTCTATACAAAGCTATGATATAATACATGTATTCTACCATCATATATTTTCTAACACTATAATATTTGTTGCATCATGGAACATTCACGACAATAGAGAGATATAATTTTAAATTTCAAGCTTTGTACAAAATCCGACTGGCACAGAAAAATAAGAGGGAAGAGTGCAAGAGTTATAAAAGTCACCAAGATTTTTATGTGGAAAGCCCGGAAAATGGAGAAAAACCACGTGGTTTGATCCAGTTGAAATGAATCTACTAGTGTTTGTCGTTGATTACAAATAACACCCTTCATCATAGGAATGTGTTGGCTTAATGTAGAAAAAATACATCATTTGGACACATAAATATTTGACAAACGCTCTAATTGAATGTTCACAATAATATTAATCCTATTATAGTGTTAAAATATAAATGTATTTTATCACATTAAAATTTTTAAAAATCTTTAAGAGGTGTCATAATTAATTGAGATGATCTAAGATGATTCCTCCTTTGATTCAGCTTTGATCTAAACCATCAAATCGTGATCCACATTTATGAAATTCTTGTGTTTCATTTTTTTTTTTTCAATAGTTTTGAGTAGAAACTTCATAATCCATCATTGAATTCAATCACCAGAGCAATCAGGCTGTCATATTTGTTGCATTTTCACTAAACTTTATTTGCAGGGACACTGAGAGTCTCTAAAACCTTCAATTTGAACATGCAATATAGCTGATTCATCAGAAACCTCAAGCTTCCATTGAATGAAAAAAAAAAAAAAAAAATTGTGTCAAGATATTCTTATGGGATTTTCATCAAGGACTATAAAATTTGACCGTTAGAATTTAAATGACATGAATGATAACATTATGTGACTTTGATTTCTCAAATTAATTAAAAAAATAATGAACAAAATTACTGTAAAATTAATGACAATAAATAAGTATTGAGATAGTTATATATAATTAACATACTAAATCTTATAGAATAATTTATAAGTCTCAAAATTTTAAGCCTATTCTGATAAAAATTTAGGCTTCGCTTTGGCATCTTTTTTACTACTTTTTAAAATAGCTTTTTAGTATAAAAAATTTTAGTTAAAAATTTTTGTACTAAAAAGTTGTTTTAAAAAAAAGAAAAAAAATCTTTCATAAGGCTTCGTTTAGTATAATTTTCATACTGTTTTTTATAACAGCTTTTTGGTATAAAATTTTTGGAAAGCAACAAAAAAATAGTGACTAAAAATTATACCAAACGAAGCCTAAATTAGATATATTCAAAGCTAACTTTTTTCAACAATATGGACTGCTTATCATTGGTGGACCATATGGTTGGGATTATTTCTTATAAACTTCTTCTATCTTCTCACATATGTCTAATATTATTTGATATTGTTGTCGGTCAAAAGATAGAATTATTTATAAGATAATAAAAACAATTTTGGTTTAGAAAATATACGCATGCATGCATGCATGTAGATGAGAACATATATTTTTTTGTTGAAAAGTCTTTAGGGAAACAAATCAAAGAGGTTTTGTAAAGATAAAAATCAAAGCACTTAGGGCATCTCCAAAAACTCATTTTTCACTTCAAAATACAATAATAGTCACATCAAATAGTAACTCGTCTCTAATCAAATTCTATTTCTTAACACCAAAAAAGAATATTTTGTGTATATTCTTTCTCATCTCTTTTTTATATTTCTTTTTAATCATATCTTTATATTAATCAATTTTTTGAATTAGGTCTACTTATAAATTTTTAACAAAAATAAATCTTACTAGATAAATTTATTCGGAATACAAATACACACTTTTGCAACGTACACTAGCCCAACACACAAGCCTACGACAAGGTAGTGGGATCATCTTCCGTCCCGAGGATGTAGCACTATTCTTGTTGGTATGGGGCCATTATGCTGTGAAAATTTCTTCAAATTTTTTGTTGTTAGAAAATTAAGTTAGCTTAATTAAATAGGATAAAAGTTAGAGATCTTAGTCAATCTTCTCAATAATGTCACTTGAACTTATAAAAGTGAATATCCATCTTGAGTCATTAATTTGGAGTCTGATTTAATATTCCTTTCAACTCTTAGGATAGAGCCATCTTTATGGGATTTTCATCAAGGACTATAAAATTTGACCGTTAGAATTTAAATGACATGAATGATAACATTATGTGACTTTGATTTCTCAAATTAATTAAAAAAATAATGAACAAAATTACTGTAAAATTAATGACAATAAATAAGTATTGAGATAGTTATATATAATTAACATACTAAATCTTATAGAATAATTTATAAGTCTCAAAATTTTAAGCCTATTCTGATAAAAATTTAGGCTTCGCTTTGGCATCTTTTTTACTACTTTTTAAAATAGCTTTTTAGTATAAAAAATTTTAGTTAAAAATTTTTGTACTAAAAAGTTGTTTTAAAAAAAAGAAAAAAAATCTTTCATAAGGCTTCGTTTAGTATAATTTTCATACTGTTTTTTATAACAGCTTTTTGGTATAAAATTTTTGGAAAGCAACAAAAAAATAGTGACTAAAAATTATACCAAACGAAGCCTAAATTAGATATATTCAAAGCTAACTTTTTTCAACAATATGGACTGCTTATCATTGGTGGACCATATGGTTGGGATTATTTCTTATAAACTTCTTCTATCTTCTTACATATGTCTAATATTATTTGATATTGTTGTCGGTCAAAAGATAGAATTTATAAGATAATGAAAACAATTTTGGTTTAGAAAATATACGCATGCATGCATGCATGTAGATGAGAACATATATTTTTTGTTGAAAAGTCTTTAGGGAAACAAAACAAAGAGGTTTTGTAAAGATACAAATCAAAGCACTTAGGGCATCTCCAAAAACTCATTTTTTAGTTCAAACTACAGTAATAGTCACATCAAATAGTAACTCATCTCTAACCAAATTCTATTTCTTAACAACAAAAAAGAATATTTTGTGTATATTCTTTCTCATCTCTTTTTAATATTTCTTTTTAATTATATCCTTATATTATCAATTTTTTCGAATTAGGCCTACTTATAATTTTTTAACAAAATTAAATCTTACTCAATAAATTAATTCAGAATACAAATACACACTTTTGCAACATACACTAGCCCAACATGTGCCTATGACAAGGTAGTGGGATCCTCTTCCGCCCGAAGCATGCTGCACTATTCCTGTTGGTATAGGACCGTTATGCTGCCAAAATATTTTGGGTTTTAGAAAATAAAGTTGGGTTAATTAAATAAGATAAAAGTTAGAGTTCTTAATTAGTCTTCTCAATAGTGTCACTTGAACTTAAAGTAAATATTCATCTTGAGTAACTAATTTGGAGTATGGTTTATTCCTTTCCACTCTTAGGATAGAGACACCTTTATCCTGCATTTAATCTATGATTATTTCTTGTGGATTAAGTTGTTAGCTGGCTGCTCATTCCAAGCCAGCATAAGGCTAGCTGTATTTGCACACCTCCTAGTCCTAATAATTAATAAATAATTTAATTACAAATATATTTTCTATAAAATCTAATAATAATTTGGAAGGGATGATTAGTATTTTCAAACATCTAAGACAACTTGTTTATATACGATTGTATTATAATTTTAGAGTCTAATATCTACTTTAACTAAAAGTTTTCTCTTCAGAGATGTAATTGACTTTAAAGACTTGTTTCCTTAAGATCCTAGTATAAAATAAACTTTCTCTTAGTTCGCTAAGAGGGGAAAACCTCTGGATGTTGATCAAGCTTATCCCGAGTCGATTTCGTATTTACAATGATAGGTGAACATGAAATTTATCCTTTGGGATAATTGTTACATTCCCTATGCCAAGTTTGAATACAAAAATAAATGATTTCTTTCCTCAAAATGATAATACAATGTTAGTTAATTCTTCAGGATAATTAATACTAATTATACGGATTTGTCTAGCAAAATATTAAATCAAATCAATTGGCACATTCAAAATTTAATTTGTCCACACATTTGGCACGAGCACATGCTGAGCAGTGGGAGGAACGTGGTGACAGTGAGCTAAGTTGTAGAAATTTTGATATGAGTTGCTGAGTTGAAGCAAATGGATGTCCTAAACGTTAATGCCAGATTATGAAGGAAGTTGAAGATGTAATAAATATTGTAGGTGATGTGTGTAGTGGTTGCCGAGGAAATGTCTTGGAGGAGTTACTAGGATATAGACCATGTCGACTGGGTCCTTGGAGAAGAATTTTGTTGGTTAGGGAGTCCTTAATGGCAAACTCATTAGTATCAAGAAGTACAAAACAAAGATGATCAGAAGTTAGCTTGTGAATGAAAAGAATATTGTGGGATAGTTTGGGAACATGAAGAACGTTAGGGAGATGGAGCAAAAGTGATAGGGTGGGAAGGATGCCTTGTCCTGTATGAGAAATAAGAAGTTGCTTTCTATTTCCAACTTGAACCTAGGATGAACCAAAATAAGGCTGAACATTATGAAGTTGTGATGAATCAGACATGAGATGGTATGTAGCTCTAGAGTCTAATAATAAGTCAGTGTTTGGTGTGTTGTCTGTAGCAAGATATGCTTGCGTTTTGGATGAGAATATGGAATCATGATGATGCTAGTAGTAAAGAGCTGATTGACCTAGTTTCCCACAAATTTGGCACTCAATGTATGGGCGAGAACAACGGCCACCCCTCATTTGTCTGGTGTTGGAACGACCAGTTGGATTACAACCACAAGCTGATGAATTAAAGATAGGATGACCATGAGATTGTCCTCATGTATCAGATAAGGCAAACTGTGAATCTGCAATAGGGGAAGGAGTTTAAAGAGTAGAACCAACAATAAGGTTGAGCTCTTCACTATATAGCAGAGCATAGAAATCGTCAATATTGATTGGGTTTAATTATGTGTGAATGACTGTCTTGAAGAACTAGTATGCAGAGGGAAAACCATTTAATGTATAAAGGATGATATCTTATGCATATATGGAGGAGCCTACATCAAGAATGGCATCTATCTTGTGTTTGATTTTGAAAAGGTACTAAACCATTGTTCTGTCTCTGGGTTGCATATGGTGTAGTTCATTCTTCGTTGTAGAAGTTTGGAGCGATTTGTGTACTACAGTCGACACTCAATCATGAGCCGGATGTTGTGAGTGGAGTCTAAATTAAGAACTTAGGGTAATAGTGTTGGGGAGATGGTTGATTAAAGGGTAGAAGCTAATTTTGATTTATTAACATTCACTATTGATATAGGGGATTGCTAATAGTGGATCTATCTGAGGACAATAACTGTTTAGGTGGCTTTGGAGTATAACAAGTGAGGTGGATGTCAAAATCATTCACTAAGAATAATTTAAGAAGTTGGGACTTCTAGATAAAAGAATTTGAGTTGAATGACAACTTCACCTATCGTGAAAATTGTGTGTAGAGGAGCAGAGGTAGTTAATGAATCCTCCATGATTGCAGGTCAGGGAATTTTTTTTTTTTTAACCTGGATTCTTTGATACCATGAAGAGACCCTTTGCTTACATAGTGACCAGCATCCCGACGCTTTGGCGCCGCTCTATTAGGGCTTTGCCCTAGCTTTGTCTTCGGTGAGCTTTTTGGGTGTTATACTGCTTCCGTCCGGCAGAGAAGTCTCACTCTCCTTTGTTCTTTCTGGTTAGGCTTCCCTGTCTCTTTCACCTCCGGCCATTTGTAACCGGTATGGCATTTAAATGAGTTTGTGACCCTGGTTTTCTGAATGGTTATTTTAAATCGCGATCTTTTGTTGATGCCCTTTCTGGTTCTCCTTCTTTTGCTTCTTTTCCTAAGCTTCGGTAATGTGCATTCCATGGTTTTGCCTTCTTTGTAGATCTCCGAGGAAGAAATTATGGCTCTTGTGGTTCCATTTCAATTTTTTTGTTGGTTTTTTTCCTTCGCGATGACCTTCTTTGGATGCTAATCGTAGATTTTTCTTCAATTTGAAGCTGAATGCTGATTTCTCCATCATAGTTCTTGACCAGTCACACGTTTTGATTAAGTTTTCTAATGATCTTGATTGTAGTAGAGTTTTTTTATCAGAGATCTTATTTGGTTAACAATTGTTTCATGAAACTCGCTAAATGGTCACCTTCACTGGACATTGGTGTTGAATCTTCGGTTATTCCTATTTGGGTTTCATTCCCCAATCTATGACTCCATCTATTTTCTCCTCGAATTTTTCATGCTTTGGGTTATATGTTTGGTCGACCCTTGAAATGTCGATAGTGCAAAGTATGTTGGTTCTAGACCTTCTTTTGCACGGGTTTTAGTAGATCTGGACATCACAAAAAAATTTCCTGATAAAATCTGGCTTGGGCTTGAAAATGTCGAGTATGTTCGATTGGTTCAGATGGAGGATTTTCCTCCATTCTGTGTATCATGCAAGTGTTTGGGTCATCTTATGGGTGAATGTATCATCCATTCTCCTACCCCACTGCTTGTTCCGAAATCTAATGCTAATCTGGTTTTAATTGATGAGAATGATAACAGTATTACAAAGGTTGTTTTGTCTTCGGTTGGTGTTAATGAGCTTGGTGTTAGTGTGGCTGGAGTTGACATTCAGCAGAATTTTGAAGGGAAGGAAATTGCGGTTACTAAATGTAGTGATGGTTTTGGTGCTCCTAAGGAGGGTATTTGTAATAATATGGGTAATGATTCTTTTGTCCATAGCGAGGGTGCGATGAGCTCTATCCCTTGCTTGGTTAATCATGTATCTACTCTGGTCCCTAACAAAATTAAAACTCTAAGCACTACAGGAATACCTGCTATTACCAGCAGATTATATCCGCCGATAACATGTTAAATCCGACGGAAATATGGGTTTCTGGCGCACGTTAAGGCGGAATTTCTTGCGTCAATTTGGTTTGCGTCGATAAATACCTTCCGACGTTTATAATGCGCTGGAAACTGTTCCGGCGTACTTTCCGGGGCATTGTCGATGCAAAAAATGTTGCAGAGCCGGCGACTTCAACCGGGGAATTCCGGCGATAACTGCGCCGGAAGTTTACGTCGTATGGTTCCGCCGAAAATTACCGGCGGATAAAGCACAATTGCTGCGCCGTAAATAACCTACGTGTCCATCAAAACTCTCAAAAAATGTATAGCTTCCATAATAGAGTAACTTAGCATGAATCCAAACAAATTAAATGAAAAAAAAACCTTAGAATTAATGGGCCGTCGAGATGTCCGGAGATTGGGAAAATAACAGCGACGATGAAAGACCGTCGGCGACCAGGAATGCTAGGACCGTCGGCGACGTCCGGTGACCGTCGGCGACATCGATCTACGACGAGCGACGGAGGGCGACGAGCGAAACAGCGGCGATGTGAGAGAACGGAACGAAATAAGTGAGCGGCCAGAGTGGCTCGGGCTCGAAAAATAGGGCTTTCGTCGGCGGATTTTCCGGCGTCTAGGACGTCGGTACCAATTCCGGCGCATAATGCGCCGGATTTAATTCGTTGAGTTTAAATACACCTGCGCATTATCCGCCGGTAATGGCGCCGGTTATTTTCCGCCGTAACGTGCGACAGAACAAGTGAAATGTTGGTTTATTCCGACGCACAGCCCGGCGCAAACGACGCCGGAAATATTCCGGCGTCCTATGCGCCGGAAAAGAAGTCGTAAATTTTTCGTCGCACCAGAGCGCCGTTACAGGCGCCGTTATTACCGACGCATATTTATCCGCCGGAAAATCCGACGGTAATTGCGTGTTTTCTCGTAGTGAAGTATAATATGAGTTATTGTAATATGCTCCTCCTGAATTTTATTTTTTGATCCCTGCCAACCTTTTTTTCCCTACAAATTGCCCTCCAAAAATCGAAAAGCCTCTAGGCCTCCCACTATTTTCATCCAATTATGTTGAAGAACTTTTCTAATACTAACAAAGAAGTTTGTGAAAATGATTATGCGTAAAATAATTTTTTTTTACATTCTTATATATATTTTTTATTAATTTGCCACTTGCCCCCTGAGAATTAAGGCTGATTCTGCCCTTGTTACCACATATCCATAGATTTATATTAATCCACTTCTTGCTAGCCTGAATTCTTGAGTTCAAGCAAAATCTGGGAAGCAAAGTTCAACGTTCTAATTGGAGCCACACACTGCTGCTGGCTTCGAAGAACAACAGATTAGAGCTTACGGTAATGGCGTTGGCTTTATAAAAAGCTGAATTAATATGCGAACACACGTTCGAAAGACTGGATAAATAGAAACACATTAAAGATCTCTTTGGAATAACTTTTTTTACTCCTTTCCTTTTAAGATCTCGGCCCTAATTTATTTTTGGCTAATAGTTTTAGCAGCTTTTCAAAAGTTTTAATATCAAGAAGTTATTTTTTTCAGCAACTTTCAAAAAATTACTTTACCTATATTTACGATCACACACAACTCTCCTTGGCCTATTGGTTGAGAGCTTTGACTTCCAACTAAGAGGTTCAGGATTCGAGTCTAGGTGTATGCGTTGTGTGTATGAGTTTGCCTTAAATGTCCAAAAAAAAAACATAAAGTTGATAAAAACATTAGTGAGCATTCTTTTGAATAAATTCATTTTGATATAATGGTTTGGTAATAAGTTATATATATATATACCATTGCCTGGTTCACTGTTTGCACCCCTAAGGCTGCAGGTGGACTGGGTTTACCTTTGATTAAGGATATTTATCATAGTTTTAACTGCTCTCTTATTTGGAGAATCCTCTCCCAGTGGCTTGGCCTTATGGTATAGAGAGAAATTCTCTTCTCCTTGGAAGCCTCCTCCTATGGGAGCTTCTAAAATGTGGAAGCTTATTTGAGAAGTTGCCGGAAAGATTAAGCACAATATTACCTTAGATATTGCTACCAATAGTAACTTATCTTTTTATTGGGATCCTTGGTGTAATGGCAAAGCTATTTTTTATTTTATTAATCCTCCTCCTGGACCCTTTGCTCTAGTTAAAAACTATATCTCTCAGAATAATTAAAGGAACACTTATGATTTGCCTAGAATTGTGCTGGATGAAATTTTAAAAATTCCTATTGGTAAGCAACCGATGGTGCTTTGGGATGGCTTACCAAACCCGACCCATCGTTTATTCTTGGCTAGCTATTATGAGAATTTATCTGATACTCCTTGGCATAAATTTATTTGGTTCAAAGGTCATGCTATTAGATTCTCGGTTTATACATGGATGGTTATTTTAGAAAAGTTAAAAACGGCTGACTTGTTATTAAAGAGGAAGATTGTCATCAATTATTTTTGCTTTTTTTTGTCATTATGAGATGGAGAACAATAATCACTTATTTTTTGAGTGTGATTATTCCTTTTCTATTATTTATAATCTTCTTCCTCATATGAATAAGTTTTTTATGAGGCCCAATTTATTGCAGTTATTGGATTATTTTGATATTATTCATGGTTTTACTGACAAACAGAAAAAAATTATTCATTTTGGTATTTCTTCTCTGGTTTATTTTGTTTGGATTGAAAGAAATAAAAGACATTTTACTGGCAATTGGGTCTCTCCCTCAGCTTTTTGCTATTATATTAAAAAAGTAGTTAAAATGAAAGTCCTAAAATGGAAGAATTTTGAGGAATTATAGAAAGTTTTTTCTAATATCCTTTGCTGATTTGGTTTTTTCTTCTTTTTGTGGATGGTTCGTTGTAATGTTGGTTTGCTACTAGAGTGAGATCAGGTGGGGTTGTTTTTCTGGAGCATTCACTGGACAATCTTGCTAGAAACTATTTTTTATTGTATCTGTGCCAATTTGGTCGTTGCTGCCACTTTGGAAGATTATTTTCCTCTTCTATTTTGGCTTTTGGCTATTTCGAGGATAATTTTTTGCATTAATTCTTGGGGATTGTTTTGGTTACTCTTATCTACCCTTATTTTACTTAGCTGGCTGCTGGAGTCTATTGTTACTTTCATTCTCTCCTTTGTATAGAATGAAGGTACTGTTTTTTCACAGGTTTTTCCTTTGGTTGCAATGGAAGAATTCTTAGGAATTACAATAGGTTTTTTTTTTTCAATTATTCTTTATTGATTTGGTTTTTCTTCTTTTTTTGGATGGATGATTCGTTGCATTGTTGATCTGATGCTGGAGCGAAAACGGGTGGTGTGATTAATATGGAGCTTTCACTGGACAATCATGCTGAGTACCAAATTTTGGCTGAATCTGTAGCAACTTAGTTGTTGCTGATATATTTGGATGTTCCTTTCCTCTGTTGCTTGGTATCTAGCTGTTTTGAGGAAGGATTTCACTAATTTCCTTGGAGATTGTTATGGTTTTAACTATCTAGATAATGCTGGAGGTTTCTACTTGGTGCTATTGCACGTGGGAGAACTAATTTCTGATAGGTTGCTGATTGACATGGTTCTTTGGCTTACATTGGTAGTTTCGGGCTCATCTTGATACTGCGCTCAGAATTGAGTCTGTTGTGAGCTTCTGTGCCCAGCTTTCAGCTTCAGCCTCTGTTACTGGGACTGAGATGAGTTTTGATTTTAGTTTTGTATTCCTGTTGTGATATGAACACTGCCGTTGCCAGGTCCCAAGTCCTGGATGAGAAAAGTGGAGGGTTGCGTTAGGTAGTCGACAGCCAGCGTAAAACTTGTCGAACAATAATGACATGAATCCTTTAAGAAATAGCTTTTAGTGATTTATATAATAGATTAGATACTAAAGAGGGAGAAAGATATATGTATAAGTTAGCCAAACAAAGAGATAGGAGTAGTAAGGATTTAGTTCAAGTGAAGTGTATTAAAGATGAAGATCAAAAAATACTTTTCTTAGAAGATGATATTCAACAAAGATGGATGAGATATTTTGCTAAACTTTTTAATGAAGATTGTGAAAATAAGATTGACTATAGTGACCTTAGCACCCTAGATGAAAATAAAGATTTATGTTTTTATCGGCGTATTAGTAAAACTGAAGTTAGAGAGGCTTTAAAGAAAATGAAGGGTGGAAAAGCTGTTGGACCTGATGATATTCCAATAGAGGTGTGGAAATGCTTAGGAGATGAAGGAATTTCATGGCTTACTAAACTTTTTAATACTATTTTGAAGACTAAGAAGATGCCAGATGAGTGGAGAATGAGTGTGTTAATTCCTATTTTTAAGAATAAAGGTGATGTACAAGATTGTGCGAATTATAGAGGTATTAAGTTAATGTGTCATACTTTAAAACTATGGGAGCAAGTT
>NW_021318894.1:602291-646453 GCF_001605985.2 Dendrobium catenatum
AAAAGAGAGAGATAGGAAAGAAATTCCAAATAAAATTATATAATTACAAATTATTTGATCATTTCCAGTATGATATATTATCGTTTTATATATATATGTTATATATGTAATATATATATATATATATATACATTGGCCTGGTTCCTGTTTGCACCCCTAAGGCTGCGATGGTGGACTGGCGTTTACCTTTGATTAAGGATATTTATCGATAGTTTTAACTGCTCTCTTATTTGGAGAATCCTCATCCCAGTGGCTTGGCTTTAATGGTATAAGAGAGAAATTCTTCTCCTTGGAAGCCTCCTCTATGGGAAGTTCTAAATTGGGAAACTTATTTGTAGAGTTGCGGAAAGATTAAGCACAATATTACTTGAGATATTGCTACCAACGATAGTAACTTATTTCTTTTTTATTGGTGATCTTTTGGTGTAAATGGCAAAGCTATGTTTTTAATTTTATTATCCTTCCTCCTGGACCCTTTGTCTAGTTAAAAAACTATATCGTCTCAGAATAATTAATGGAAGCACTTGATGGATTGCTTAGAATTGTGCTGGAATGAAATTTTAAAAATTCCTATTGGTAAGCAATCCGACTGGTGCTTTGGGGATGGCTTACCAGATACCCGACCATCGTTCTTCTCTTTGCTAGCTATTATGAGAATTATCTGATACTCCTTGGCATAAAATTTTTGGTGGTTAAAGGTCATGCTATTCAGATTCTGGTTTTATACAGTGAATGGTTTATTTTAGAAAAGTTAAAAACGGCTGACTTGTAGTTAAAGAGGAAGATGTGTCAAATCAGATTATTTTTGCTTTTTTTTTGTCATTATGAGATGGAGAAGAATAATCAGTTATTTTTTGAGTGTGATTATTCTTTTTTCTATTATTTATAATCGTTCCTTCCTCATATGAATATAGTTTTTTATGAGGCCAATTTATTGCCGTATTGGAATTTTATTATGATACTTATTCATGGTTTTACTGAAAAACAGAAAAATTATTCATTTGGTATTTCTTCTCTGGTTTAATTTTGTTTGGATTGGAAAGAAATAAAAGACATTGTAAGCTGGCAATGTGGTCTCTCCGCTCAGCTTTTTGCTATTATATTAAAAAAGTAGTTAAATGAAAGTTCCTAAAATGGATAGAATTTTGAGGAATTATAGAAAGTTTTTTTCTAATATCCTTTGCTGATTGGTTTTTTTCTTCTTTTTGTGTGATGGTTTCGTTGTAATGTTTGGTTTGGCTTACTAGAGTGAGATCAGGTTGGGGTATGTTTTTTCTGGAGCATTCCAACTGACAATCTGCTAAAAACTATTTTTTATTGTAATAATGTGCCAATTTGGTCGTTTTGCCTTCCTTGCCACTTTTGGAAATGATTATTTTCCTCTTTCGTATTTTTGGGCTTTTGGCTATTCTCGAGGATAATTTTTTTGCAATTTAATTCTTGGGGATTGTTTGTGGTTTACTCTTATCTACCTTATTTTTAGCTTAGCTGGCTGCGGATGTCTATTGTTTATTTTCATTCTCTCTCCTTTGTATATGAATGGAAGGTACTGTTTTTTTCACAGGTTTTCCTTTGTTGCAATGCGGAAGAATTGCTTAAGGATTACAATAGGTTTTTTTTTCAATTATTCTTTATTTGATTTGGTTTTCTTCTTTTTTTGGATGGATGATCGTTTGCATTGTTATTCTGATCTGGAGCGAAAACGGTGGTGTGTTAATGATGGAGCTTTCAACTGGAAATCAGTTGTTGAGTAAGCCAAAATTTTTTTAGGCTGTAATCTGTAGCAACTTAGTTGTTTGCTGATTATTTGGATGTTCCTTTCCTCTGTTGCCTTGGTTATCTAGCTGTTTTTGATGGAAGGATTTACTAATTTCTTGGAGATTGTTATGGTTTTAACCCCTATCTATGATAATGCTGGAGGTTTCTACTTGGTGGTATTGGCACGTGGGGAGATCTAATTTCTGTAACGGTTGCTGCTCTGACATGGTTCTTTGGCTTTACATTGGTCAGTTTCGGGCTCATCTTGAATAACTGCGCTCAGAATTGAAGTCTGTGTGAGCTTCTGTGCCCAAGCTTTCAGCTTCACGCCTCTGTTACTGGCCTGAGATGATTTTTTGATTTTAGTTTTTTGTATTCCTGTTGTGATATGATATTTTAATGCCTTATTGACATTGTGTTGTTTTCTACGTCTTTCTTCCATTCCATTCATGGGAATGAATGATAGTTTTTTGTTTTTTCTTTTGGCAAACTATTTGGTATGTTTATTTTCCTAATGTATTGGTTATTTATTTTTTTCTGGTTTTTAATAAAAGGGTTGTGCCCAAAATTTTCATATAATTATATATATATATATATAATATATTATATTATATATATATAATATATATATATATAATATATATATATATATATATATATATATATATATATATTATATATATACTTAAGCAACACCGTATAGTAGACGCCAACTGGCATCAAAGAAGAAAAAATAAGCTTACTTAAGATAAACCAGACAGAAAAGGATGCAGAATGATTTCACAGTCAAACAGTGGACTCAGGGTGGCAACCCTAATGCAGAACTCAGCTCGGCAATAAACTATCCCATTGGTAAAGCCACTCATCAACACCCACAACATCACCACCAAGCAAAGGGTGACACCACCAAGGTTCCAACAAGCCCAGGCCAAAAGGGAGAAAGCAAGGGCCCATCTCATCATCGTCCTAGAAAAATCAAAAGCCCACGATACTGAAAGCGAGAAGAAACGCCAAGCCTATGTTCTCTGTAGATTTACTATCATCTTTTACTTCCACCATTGGAATAAACTTAACATCATAAACACGGTCAGCAAAATATCATCTCCCCCAAAGAAGAAGAGGAAGGTTCTCTTTCCAGACAAGCAAATCCGATTGAAGCAAAACAGAGTTATTCAACAGGCGGGATAGAGTGGAGCTTCAAAATCTGCATTAACATAACATAAATAGGAATATCAACAAGCCCACATTCACCATCGAGACAATTAACATAAAGAGACACATGCGACTTAGCATTAATAGCAGCTGCACTTTCAACCTCCCATGCCACAAGCCTCAAAGGAATGGCACCATCAGAAACAACTGAAACCGAGTGGGAAGGGAACCAGGTGAGATCATCACCAAGTATAAAGCCAACCTGAAAGCCACCTCATCTGACAAATCACTCGAATCAGCTCAGTCATTATCACTATGCAATGAATGGCTACCTGTAAGATTTAGACATGTAATGATATTTTCACTTACATTTCCATTCACTCCATCACAGACATTCTCAGACGGATCTGAAAAAGTAACCAAAGGACCAGGCTCCTTCACCACAAGAACAAAGTCACTAAAAGCTATAGCATAGTCCAATGTCAAAACATTACCCCCAATAATCAGCAAACTACTCAACAACAACACAATGTGGACTTTAAAGCATACAGCAATCGTCAGCATTTCCATCCTACAGGTATCAGGGGTGGAAGAAGCCCCATCCCGAACACACACATCCGAGGTGCACGCACAGGATCCAGTTTCGCAATGAAAGGGGCATAAACAGTATATGGTAGGGAGAAGGGAATTCACAGGAACAGATGGATCAATAAAATTCAAAGAGGGCTCACAACGAGAACAAGTCTAGAAACCACATGCTACTGAACATAAGTAATAGCCTATCTCAAATGAGGGAAACTGCTTAACACATTCAGACTTCTTATGCCGATATATTTGCAATGAAGAACAATAATTAGGAAAACCCTCAAAAATACTTTTTGAATGTTAGTCTAATTTTTCTTAGGTCAAGCCAAACCGAATCAGGAAGGTTAAAAAATGTCCAATTCCACAGGATACGCGCAATAGAAAGGCCTCAAGCCCGTAGCAGTTGTATTATCGATATGAAGAGGAAAGCTAAATAAAGATCCCATAACAAAAAGCATACGCAGGAAAAATAAAGAGGGCGAAGCTCCAAAAGGAAATCTAGACAAGGATGATCGGTAGACTCCTCCGGAAGGTCAAGGAATGGTGTCCATTGAATCACTTTTATAAAACAACCAAAAATGAAATATGATTTTGCACAAAAACCTATCGTAGTCGAGATTATTTTTGTAGCTTGATAAAGACATTGATCTGATCTAAAAGAGTAATAGAAAACTCACCCGATAATTTGAGGTTAAAAAAAAACCTCCTAATGGAGTTAATGACCGGACGTTGCAAAGGAAATTTTCCCACTAAAGCGATATCAAAAGCTTAGCGAGGTGAAGAACTTCATCCTCCAAAATCTATAAAGCCGGCAAACCCTGAATCTTAGTGATTTGAAGATTCGAAGAATTCTTAAACGCATCAGAGCCAGACAAGATTTCCTTAAACGATTTGGAACGATTCTTATAATCCAGAAAGCTAGGGTCTATATGCTTAACATAATTCGCCATAGCACCAGAGAAAGAAAGAAGCTAACAAAAAAACATCCAAATGAAAGAAAGGACATATAAGAGACAAAAAAACTCCTCTCAGTGTGAAGACGTCGGAGCGAAACTACCTCCAGTGACGGCTAGGGCAAAATCCATAATATATATATTATATATATATATATATATATTATAGAGAGAGAGAGAGAGAGAGAGAGAGAGAGAGAGAGAGAGAGAGAGAGAGCAATTTTTTTTAATTATTGGGGACTCAAAAATAAGAACAATAAAATTAGAGGCCTTGCGAAGGGAGTTGGAAAATCTCAAAATAAAAGAAATAGAAAACACAAAGGCTTACTGCTCCAGAATCATTACTGTGGTAAACAAGATGAGGGCATATGACGAAGATATATCAGAAGAGAAGAATGTACAAAAGATCCTCATTATCCTTATAGCAAGCTACGATCATGTGGTGGCTGCGATCGAAGAGTCCAAAGACCTCTCCTGATTATCAGTAATAGAGTTGATGAGCTCATTATATGCTCATGAGCTTCAACTTGAGAGAAGGAAGGATACGAATCTTGAAACAACATTCCAGTCAAAAGTCAACCCGAAGAAGCAAAAGACAAAAGATTCCAAGAAGAAGTTGAAAGATATTATATTATGGAGACTACCCACAAAAGAAGGAAATCCCACCATTTAAGATCTACAACTAGAAAAATTACTTGGAAAAAGATTACTTTCATAAAGGTAAGCCTCTATATTCTTATTGTAAGACGTTTGGAAATGAAGAGAAGGATTGTTGGCATAAAATTAAAAAAAAAAACAGCAAGCTAACTTTATGGAAGAAAAGGAGGAGCAATTGTTCTATGCCTGTCATGTTGCGGCCGAGCAAAGGAAAAAATGATTTCTTGATAGAGGTTGCATCAATTATATGACTCCATATGAGAGTCTATTCACTCAAATTGATAAATCTATATATGCTAAAATAAAACTTGGAAATGGAGAGTTGGTAGAAGCAAGTGGCAAAGGAACAATTGCCATCAAAACCAATGAAGGAACAAGGCACATAAGAAACATTCTTCTGGTTCTAAGCCTTGATCAAAGTCTTCTCAGTGTTGGGAAGATGATTTAGAATGGGCATTCCCTACATTTTGAAGGTGATGTATGTATCATTATAGACCTTAAGAAAGATTATCAAGTTGTGGCAAAAGTAAGAATGAAGGATGCTAGAAATTTTCTTATCATTTGGCAGTATCCAAGAGCTTTATTTGCAAAGAATGATAATACATTTCTTTGGCATCAAAGATTTAGTCACTATAACTTGAAAGCTTTGATATTGCTAAATCAGAAGAATATGATAAAAGACTTACCTCTGTTACAGAGAACCATTTCCTTCCAGAGAATCTTGGAGATCAAAATCAGTACTTGAACTTATTCACACTGATCTCTGTGGCCTTATGAAGACTCCATGTCTAAGCAATTGTAAGTATTTTATTCTCTTCATTGATGACTATTCTAGAATGACATGGGTTTACTTTCTCAAAGAAAAATCAGAAACTTTTGGTATTTTCAAGAACTTTAAATTATTAGTTAAAAATCAAAGTGTCCAAAAGATAAACATCTTGAGGAGTAATAGAGGAGGTGAGTTCAACTCATGCCACTTTGAATTATTTTGCAAAGAAGAAGGGTTGGAGCACCAACTAACTATTGGCTACACTCCTAAAAAAAAAAAATAGAGTCATAGAAAGGAAGATTAGAACTGTTATGGAGATGGCAAGGTCCATGCTAATAGCAAAATACATTCCAAAGAAATTTTGAGCTGAAGCTATTAACACTGATGTCTATGTGCTAAACAGATGTCCTAGAAAAGCTGTGAAAGATATCACACCTATTGAAGCTTGGAGTGGACACAAGCCTTTTGTTGATCACTTCAAAGTATTTGGGTGTCTCTGATATATTCATATTCATAAACAAAAAAAAAAGGATAAGATTGAAGAAAAATATGAGAAAGGAATCTTTATTGGGTACAACTCTCGATCCAAAGGATACATGATATTTAATCTCAAAACACAACAACTAGTTACTAGTGGGGATGTCAAATTTGATGAGGATGATATCTGGAAATGGAAAAACACAGATGATCCCAAGCTATTTCTTCAAGCACAGTCTATCAACGACACTGCAAAATAAGCCACAACTAACAATGCATTACCAACTAATGACCTCGGGCTAATACCGACATCTTCTACCTCAGTTAATAATGAGGACTACGAAAACACTTCTGAAGGTGAAATTTCTTCCACTTCTTCACCAGGATCTACTCCAAGACGTTACTGGGCACTACAATAGATCTATGAATCTTGTAATTTCACATTAGTAGAACCAGAAAGCTATAATGTTGCCTCAAAAGAACCTATTTGGATGGATGCTATGAAGGAGGAGATCAAGATGATTGAAAAGAATAACACTTGGGAGTTAGTGCCTTATCCTAAGAATAATGATATAATTGGAGTTAAGTGGAGATACAAGAAAAAACTTAACTCAAATGGCTCTTTAAACAAATGTAAGACAAGACTTGTTGCCAAGGGCTACTCTCAGCAAGTAGGAATAGACTACAATGAAACTTATGTTCCTGTTGTTAAACTTGATACCATCAAGACTATAGTCATTTTTGCAGCTCAAAAAAGTTAGAAGATCTCACAATTAGATGTAAAGTCAGCCTTTATAAATGGAGAACTCAAGGAAGATGTGTATGTTCAGCAATCTGAAGGATTCATAAAAGAAGAAAAGAAAGTTTATAAACTTAAAAATGCTCACTATGGGCTCAAACAAGCTCCTCGAGCATGGTACAACAAAATTGATAACTATTTTTGCAACCATTGATTCATAAGGAGTATAAGTGAACTATTACTCTATGTGAAAAATAAAGGAGGTAATCTTCTCATTATCTCTCTTTATATGGATGACTTAATCGTTACTGGGAACAGTCCGAGGATGATCAACTCGTTCAAATCTAAGATGATGAAGACCTTTGAGATGAGTGACATGGGGCACATGCATTACTTTCTTGGGATGGAAGTACATCAAGAAGAAGGAGGTATCTTCATTTCACTGAAAAAGTATGCTACTGATATGCTAATTAAATTCAAAATAAATGAATGCAAACTTGCAGACACCTTTAATTGCAAATGAGAAATTCCTATAGTGATCTATTGTGACAATAATTCTGCTATTACTATGGCTAAGAATCCAATATTTCACAATAGAACAAAACACATTGCTATAAAATATCACTACCTACGAGAAGTAGAAGCTAATGGAATTAAGCAGACATCTTCACAAATAAAGTTGATATACTATAAATCTGAAGAACAACTGGTAGACATCTTCACAAATGCTCTATCCAGAGATAAATTTCAACAACTTCATGATAGAATGGTAAGAAAAAATCTATTCTCCTACTTCCATTAATATCTCTCTTCGTTTTTCATTTCTCTAACACAATTGTATTATCAACATCACCATTTCTTATTTTGACTTGATCACCATGACAACAGAAAGGAGAACAGTGCCCTCTCAGGTCCTTCATTGAATTAAGCAGCTTTCAAAAATTTAGTATTATACTTGTTTCTTCTCAAATTGTTCGCTTGATGAGATGCTGGATATATCTGGTCTTAACAAATTTATTTAATATTCCCAACTTTGATTTAATATTTTATTGCAGCTACTTATTATCTTATGTAGCTATAACTTTTCTAACTGGTTGCCATTTTTTCTCTTTGACTTTTCTTGCAACTATATATGATATTATATATATGTTGTTTGAGCTGTTAGTAGTATCTTGCCTGTAGTGATTCTAGAAGAAGAATAAAGAAGCTGTGTCGCATAATTCAAAATAGAAGATATAATATAAGATAAACTAATAATTTTGGTCCTCCTATGAAATTTATATATATTTGGAGAGAGAGAGACACAATAAAAAATCGTTCATTACCGTCAGATTTTTCCGGCGGCTTTCCGGCAGACTATTTTCCGGCGGATAACGATGAAATATTTCAAATTGATTTTTTCCGACCCATTACAATGAAAATATTTCTTACGCGGGTTTTACCGATAAATTTCAAATCCGCCTGAAATTTGTCAATTTCTGTCAGAAATTCTGTTGTTAATAGTGAGAGAGAGAGAGAGATTGGCTTTCCTCACAATATTCTCTCTTCTGCATCTATTTTTCTACCCATTAGATTTTAGATGGAATGGCTAATATTATTCCTTGAGGATAAGCCATATGAGAACGGAGGCAGGGAAGCATGGCAGGGTTACTCCAGGCACCAGAAGCAGGTAAAAGTAGGCAAGCAGAAGCAGAATAGTTGCTTAGTTGATGAAAGGTGGAAACGGAGAAGCTATGTTAGCATTAACTTGGAATCTTGAACTGTAGATGGAAATCGAAGGTTAACAGAGTAAAATAAGATTCAGTGATAATTCAAAAACTGAATAAGAGGTTGGTGATTTGGTTCAATGATATCAATGTCAAGTCATGTTACTTGCAGATGTCGACTGTTTGGTTTAAGCAACTTCATGGCATTTTATAATAATAATCATGTCCTATTTAAAGATTTGATCGGCACTTAGGTTTTATTTGCAATAGTTTTTTTACTGTTTTCTAAAGCAGCTTTTTAGTACAAAAATTTCTACCTTAAAAAATGTTTGTATCAAAAAATTGCTTTAAAAAGCAATAAGAAAGTTGTCTCAAACAAGAAAGAGAATAGAAGCTTTGAGTTGAGTCTCCAAGAATACAAGAGTTGAGTCCTCAAATCCTCATGCCTCAATAATCTTGTTTGACAACTTATTTATAAGTTTAGATTAGGATTTGAGCACTGTTAAAAAAATTCCTAGAAAAATAAGAAATACATCAAAGTAGAAAAGTACATGACGAGAGTTTTTTGAGTCCAATACTTAATGAAGTCGCCATCTTGATGGTTGAAGTTGCTGATTGGTTGGGTAAAATGCTGACTTACTAGGTAAAGCTGCCGATCAATGACACGAAGTTATCAAGTTTCTATGAGAAGTCATCAACTTCACCTACTAAGATTTCATTTGGGACGGCTTTCTTACTGCTTCTTATTTTAATTTTTATACTAAAAAGCTGTTTTAAGAAGCAGTAAGAAAGTCGTTCCAAACGAAGCCTAAGTCAGGCATATGTTATGATGGTTTCTTTTATGAAGCCAGAGCGTCGTTTATATTGCCTTAGATCATAAAAGAGATATGGTTGAAGCTGACATTCTTTTTGGAAATGCTAAGTACTTTATACTAGATTTATCAAGTGAAACCAGTTAACTCAATGTGGATTTTGTCTTGAAGGGGGAGTCTAACTTCTAGAACTTGACATTTTATCTATCAATACTAAAAATTTCCAGCTAGCACAATACTTGAACTATACAAAATTTGAAGGTCAGGATATGTAAATAGGCATATAGAATTCCAAAGTATATGAGCCAAGTAGATTTCATTCATTTTTAAAATAATTTTTGAACGATACTTCATTCAAATCTTACTTGGCCTTTTCTCTCCTCTTTTATATATCCTTAAACAATTCATCGCATTGGATGGGCCTCATAGGTGTAATCATCTAGTCTTGTCTAATAGAATGGACTTCTCTCACTGTGTTTACTGTAGATCTTGCCACAAAGGGTGGATTAAAAATAAATATCACTGTAGCCAATTTTAATGAATGATGTATAGTTACATTCCTTATATAGATTATGGAAGGTGCCATAGATTATTGTGTTTAAAATGAGAAACCTTATAAAGCTCATGTATTTATTGCCACATATGATCAATAGCAACTTACTAAGTAGCCTAATAGAGTTACAAAATATCTTCAAAATTGTAGGCTATAGAAAATATACTAGTGAAGCAGGAGATGGTGCCTTGATGTATGTAGTTACACGGCCAACTAGGGGTGTCAATATTTGACACGACCCAAAAACCCGATCCGAACCCGACCCGAAAATTTCGGGTTAGGGTCAACCCGAACCCGAAACGGGTCGGGTTCGGGTTCAGCATTTCGACCCGTTTCAAAAATCGGGTCGGGTTCGGGTTAACCCTTTGACCCGAAATTGACCCGAAAGTGACCCGATTTTGACCCGAAAACCCGATTTTGACCCGTCAACCCGAGATTGACCCGATTTTGACCCGAAAAGAGGAGTTTGACCCGTTTTTGACCCGAAAATTAGCCATTTTCTTGTTGGAAACGGGTCATTCGGGTCGGGTCGGGCTGACCCGGACCCGAAGCGGGTCGGGTTCGGGTCAGGAAAACTGACCCGTTTTTAAAAACGGGTCGGGTTCGGGTTGACCCGAATAGTGCCGGGTCAGTTTCGGGTTCGACCCGAACCCGACCCGTGACCCGAAATTGACACCCCTACGGCCAACAACGTGATATAGGCTTCATTTGAGACGGTTTTTTTACTATTTTTTAAAGCAGCTTTCTAATACTAAAAAATTGCTTTAAGAAGCAACAAAAAAGCCATCCTGCACGAAGCCATAATAATTGTTGCGTCCTGGAGTATTCGCGGCGGTAGAGAAGTATATAGTTTAACGTCTTAGCATTGTACGAAGATCCAGCACACACACAGAAAAAGAGAGGGTGTAGCATTCATAAGAGACACCAGAGTTTTTACACATCTTCAAAATTGTAGGCTATAGAAAATATAGTGGTGAAGCAGGAGTGGTGCCTTGATGTATGTTTGAAAAAAGTAATGAGTTTGAGTTACATGGCCAACAACGTGATATAGACTTCATTTGAGACGGCTTTCTTACTGCATCTTAAAGTATCTTTCTAGTATTAAAAATTGCTTTAAGAAGCAACAAGAAAGCCGTAAACGAAACCATAATAACGATGATGGAAGATCCACGTGTTTATGTGGAAATTTGAAGGAATTAGATGGGCTTGTTGGGGTTGATGGAAGTATAAAAATCCTTGTAATAAAGGCTAAAATATAGATTGAAGGGGGATAAATTACCTAAATAATAGTATAATGAACAAAAAAAATAAAAAAATTCAGGGGGGACAATTGCGCCCCACCCCTAACCTCCAAAGGGTTCCGCCCTTGTTCATGTCCTTGATTTTTAGTAGTATTTATAGCTATCTAGAACCCATAATAATCTATAAAGCATGGGATAAGATTTTTATTATTTTTAAAGTAGTTTTTTAACGCAAAATTTTCTTGAATGAAAAATTTCCTACAAAAAATATATTTTAAAAAATAGTAAGAAAGTTATCTCAAACTCCCAAACGAAGCCAATCTAATAACCTATAAACTCACATGACTCATTAAACCGCCCCTTCACATTTTTGTATGACAATATGCAATGAAAGGTAACATCAACATTACATAAAAAGAATAAGGCTAAATGTATTTCTGTTTGTCCATACATCAAAGCAAGATGTTTACATGGAAATCAGAAATTAATGAATAACTGATCATTAAGGCTTGGTTTGAGACGATTTTTTTACCTCTTTATAAAGTAGTTTTTTAGTACAAAACATAATTTTTTTATATTAAAAAAATGATGTAAAAAACAGTAAGAAAATCATTCCAAACCAAACCGACGAATGTTCAGAACCTCTCATATTACTTCATCATGCAGCAGGGACTAAGCAGACTATGTTGAAGACAGCAATGACAAATCTCCATTGAGAATTCTCCAGATATCAGCTTGTTTGACCATCTGCTCTGATCTGAATTCGTTTTTTCTCTGAATTTTTTGCAATAACAGACTTTCTAAACTTTTTATAAAGTTGATTATGAAATTATTATGAAGAAAACAACTTCACTATTGTGATTGTGGAAAACAACGTTTCACTGTATAAATTTCTAATAAAATAATAAGAAAGCAGTTGCTAAATGAAATTGTAGTTACTTTCTGAAAACAAAAACAGTAAAAAAACTATCCCAAAAAGGAGAGATTATTCTATGCGGTTACCGGACGCCATCCAGAGGCAAATCAGGACGCGCCACGTCACCGTTTGTTGTGTACCAGTGTTCGGAACCACTGTGTACCGGGGTGACTTGGCGCCTCCTGATTCATCTTTGAACAGTCCGGTGACCACACATAATAATTTCTTCCCAAAGCAGGCCCTTAGACTTAACAAGCTATAAAGCTTCCAAACTAAAATTATTTCAGACTTCCATTCACTAATTCTAATTTTCACCAACTAATTGCCTAGCAATGTATTATCCTATCCGTTATTGTAACATATCTCCATCCCTTCTTCACTAGCAATTTTTTTCCAGTCTCCAAATGCCAGCTCCCTCTCCCTCTCCCTCGCTGCAGTAGCAGCCTTGAAAGGCCGAGTCATTTTTTTTTAAAAAACTTCAGAGTTCAGACATAGAAATGTGCTGGTGCTTCTTTAATATTATCTTTTTTTTTTTTTTTCAGAAAAAATTCAAATGAGTCATCAGATTATTCAGGTATGATTAATTTAGTTTTAAATATCAAGTAGCTCCAATTTAATGCTTCAATTATATAAAAGTTGATCAAAATGGTCTTTCTGATATAAAATTGCTCAAAATATAGGCTTTATTTGGGACTGCTTTCTTATTGTCTTTTTAAATGATTTTTTAGTAAAAAAATTTGTTGAACTAGAAAATTTTGTATTAGAAAGCAGTAAAAAGCCATCTCAAATGAAGCCTAAGGCTTTTTAATGTTTTCTAAAGTAACTTTCTAGCACATATAAATTATTGTACTAAATTGCTACTTTAGAAAGCATTAAGAAAGCCGCCCAAATCAAATCTTATCGATCATACAACATTTATCTCGAATCAGTCTCAAAGGGATCATTTTGGATCAATTTTATATAATCGAGAAACTAAGGTCTCGTTTGGGATGGCTTTCTTTCTGCTTCTTAAAGCTGTTTTTTTGTAAATAAAAGAAATTTTTTGCACTATAAAGCCGCTTTACTAAGTAGTAAGAAAGCTGTCCCAAACGAAGCCTAAGACTTCATTTGAGACAGCTTTCTTCTTGCTTTCTAAAATAGCATTTTAGTACAAAAATTTCATAAACTCGAAATTTTTGTATTACAAAGTTGCTTTAGAAAGCAGTAAGAAAGTTGTCCCACACAGTCTAAATTAAAGCAATATGATACTCTAGGAGTAAAATGAACATATACAAATAGTTGGAGGTCTATTTTAAAGTTCATACCTCCTTTTAATTTTGGTTTATCATAACATATACAAAAAAATGTTAGCAGCAGTTATAAAACTATTGCAAAACCATTGTGCTTGCTGTTCAGTACAAAAGTCTTTTGCACAAATTTTGGGATCTCAGATCATTTGTTATAAACTTTTCACAATAGTTTACTAGGGGTGTAAACGAGTTAAGTCAAGTTTGACTCGAGCTTTACTCACGAGCCAAATATTGAGCTCGAATTGGAGTTGAGCTCAAAAATCAAACTTGAGCATGACTCGTCATGGAAAAGGAGCTCGTTGAGCGGCTTAGATTCACTTTCGGTACGCAAGTCCGCATCCACCGTTCACACATAGCTTCACATCCTCATGTAGTTTAACATTTGCACACAGTTCAGCATTTGCCATTCGCCATATGACGTTCCACCGTTAGCTGCATCCCCCGTTCACACACTGTTACATGTCCGTCGTTCACACGTGAGCTTCAACCGCGTCCACCGTTCCGCGTTCACAACTCCCCCTTCGTTCGCAGGTGAGCTTCCACCATTCCGCCTTCCACCCCCATCATCCCGCCTTCCACGAGTCACTCGATGAGTAATCGAGTCGAGCGATCCATAGCTGTTCGAACTCGAGCTTGATAAGTCCAACGAACTCGAAATCCTACTTGAGCTCGACTCGTAAGCTCGATAACGAGTCAAGCCCAAACCAGCGCATGAGTCGGCTTTACCAATTTGCACCCCTATAATTTACATCCTTGCAAAACTACTACAAAGGTTTAGGCAACTGCAAATATGAGCATCTAGCGGCGATATGCAGTTTTATGCACCGCTATATGCCTAGAAATATGTACAATTTTGCGGCGGTTTAAATTCTCAATAATAAATTATGATTTTCTAAAAAAAGTTATACAGTTAGTACAATAAAAAGAGCTCGTAAACATAGTATTAGTAGAAATGTTAATTAGAAGAATAATGAGGCTTTCATCTAGAAGAGAAGTGTTTGAATACTATCATAGAAAAGAAGGTGTTTCATCTAAATGTAAAAGTGGCATTTGAAATAGTTGCTAGCATGTTAACATCATCATATTGTTTATAATAAACTCAGTCTTATTTTTTTGTGCAGAAGAAAGATGAGAAGTGTTGCAATTTAAAAGCCTCAAAAACTTTGAATGCCTCTGGAATATTGTCTTTGAATGTGTTGAGTTTGTAATCACCTTTCAATTAAAGCTTTGTTTTAGGTTTTGTTTGTGACGGCTTTCTTACTGCTTCTTAAAACGACTTTCTAGTTAAAATTTTTTTACTTGAAATCCGCTTTAAGAAGCAGGAAGAAACGTCCCAAATGAAGTCTTAGACAACATTTTTACTGCTTATTAAAACACTTTTTAGTACAAAATAAATTTTTTTTGAACTATAAATTTTTATGCTAGAAAGCATCTTTAAAAAGCAGTAAAAAAACTATCTCAAATGAAACTTAAATCCTTTTGTCTGATCCTTAACTCCAAGCAAGTCATCATTTCTTTGTGGCTCAATTCTTTGAAGAAGAAATTGTAATATTAATCGCTCTAATAGAATAATTAATTTAATTTGTCAAATGTAAACAAGTTTTTTTTTTCTAAATGAAATCTCAAAATTAATTAAATAAATAAAAAGTTAATTTTTTTAACTAACTTTTGAATTTAATGGAATTATTTTGAATGAATTTAAATTCTTAAAAAAAATGAGATAAAAATGTTCTTTTAGACTTAATAATCATTAATCATAGTAAAAAATTTCTATTTTTAATTTATTTTAGTTATATTCAAGTAAATGATTTTTAAAATCAATCAACCATTAAGAAAATAAAAAATTAAATTATCAATTAAAACATGTTTGTTAATTTAAACTTTTAATTAATATTCTAAAATTCTCAATTTTTTTCTAAGATTATTAAACTTTTAAAATCATTTTCCTTGAACATATTCAAAGCTTATCAACCTTTAAAATCTATTTGAATATGATTAAAATTATGAAGTTTTAAAGAATATTTTCCAAACTTTTATTTTTAAGTCCATATGTCCATCCAAAATAATAACCTTTAATAAAAATATTATTTAGAAATACAAATCACCATAAAAAGAACAAAATTAAAATATTATATAATATATACTGAACAAGTCGCCCATACATTGACGACTTCTAACCTTTAAGTTTTTATTTTGCATTTTTTATTAATTTAATTACTTATTTAATAAAACTCAAATAAATTCAAAGCCTCACAAGCAATTCTTTCAAAATTTTATTTAATATTACTTACTCCAAAAATGCTACATTTTAATTCATTTTATTTTGCCACGTGTCACCTTAAAAAGAACTATCTAGAGGCTTAAAAAAAAAAAAAAGAATACAATCATCTCCGTGCCATCACCGTCCTTTATTTTAATGCGCCGGCTTGTCACCTGATTGATCGCCACATTATCAAATTATCAAGATTATTTTTACATCCAAATATTTTGACTCTGACAGACAAGAGATTATTATGTGTGAAGTTTCGATACAAATCGTTCGATTTTGTGACTATTAATAGAAAAAGTACAGTAAAAATGTATGAGTGAACAGTAAAAGCACAGTGGCGAATATTCTTCCGTAAAATCGAACTATTCTCTGTGTCCAGACTCCGCACGTAATAATCTCTCATCGCCGCCAAGCTAGTGGGCCGTGTCCAAGTTCACAAACTGCCGGCTAGCTTTTGTGTGGTTCAATAATTGTTTATCAAATGAATCAAATATGACAACGATATATAAACATGAAAATAAGAATTTATATGACTGGTAATATTTGATAATATTCAAGTTTACATGTTTGTTTTTTTAGAAAATAGGTTTGAAAGCTAATTTTTTATTAAATTATCCTCGATGTTACAAAAATATTATTCAAAACAGTTGATTAAAAGTTATGCTCACTATCGAAAAATAAGGTGATAGAATATATACTTTTCTTGGACATTCGCTATCTTGGAAGAACTCTTGAGCAGGTGCGATCGATTTGCTAGTATGACAAAACTTTCGTATGAATAAGGTTCAAATAATATTCGATAAAAGTTCGAATATGGTCCGAAAATGATTAGAACTTTGTTCTAACATTGTTGGAATTATGGTCAAATGAGTATCGTGCAAGGTTCGAATAATAGAGTGGCGATCTTTCAGGGGAACTTTTATTTGGTAAGGTGACCTGACGTAGTTCTACGTTCAGACGCCAGTAAAATAGTACCACGTGTTCTTACTCTTTACCGCACGGACCGACAACCCGACCCGGAACGGACCCGGGATTGCTATATTCAAGTATTGCTAGATTTTGCTCTGCAATAACGAGAAATATCATTGTGAAGACCAATACGGAGCAATACTCAGTATTGGCCTTGACATAGCGGTATTTCTCGTTATTGCCAAGCAATACCTAGCAATACCGAGCATTACCCGAACATAGAAATCCCGGGCTCCGGTCTGGGTAGGGTCATCGGGCCGTGCGGTAAAGAGTAAGAACACGTGGCGACATATTATTGGCGTCCGAACGTAGAGCTACGTCAGGTCACCTGACCTAATAATTGTTCCTTTCAGAGAAGCTTTAGTAATAAAACAATCATTGAGCAATTATCATCTACTCCTTGTTTATCTTTATAATCACTTGATCAACTCTAAAATTCACATATGTTATATGATTGGTAGATGTTGGAATGATAGGCCTTCAATGAAACTCATTAGCTTTTGATTCTTATTTTTTTCACTTGGAACATTTGATTGGAATTGGCAACAATTTTCTTTAAATTCTTTGTTTTTTTTTTTTTCATAACTGATAAACAAATGGGAAAACAATATTGAATGGATATAAAAATCTCATTAAAGAAGAATGTAAGATCATATTTAAGTAAATATTTTTGTTAGGGGAATTAATGTTGTAGGTAAGCTGTCCATCAAAATGTTTACCAACTCTAACTTCAAATAAAAATATTTTTTGTCAATTTCCATAACCATGTATAAGAAACATATGGCATCTTGGAATCATCAATCATTTGCTTTATTTTTTTATAAATTGATTACATTTTTTTTTGTTCATATATTATAAGAATATTGATATTTATTTCACAGTTTTACAATTTGGCTAAAGTAAGGTTCAAACCATAAATACAATAAGTTTCAAATATTATTTTAACTTAGTTTAGATAATTTTCAAATATGATTCGACCTTAATTTGAATTAGGTCAACACTTGTTTGGATATACTTTGAAGCTTCATTTGAGATTGTTTTCTTACAGCTTTAAAAAGCTGTAAGAAAGCCATCCAAAATACAGTATGAGGCTTCGAGGGGAATCGATCACGGATTGGAGGGTTCCCAACCGTACTCACCCACCAACCAAACAAAGAATCAGAGGGTCATTTTTAATTGTAGAAATTATAAACTCTAACATGTCTATTTTTTATTCTAGAACTTTTCCTTTGTACAGCTACAACATGCTTTTGTTATGCCTTTTAATTTTATACACATGTAATAAGTAGAATGGTTAGCTTGAGAGAGAGTAGAACTTTATATATTAAATAATTTATTCTCCTAGTTTAGTTTAGTTTTTTATACTTTATGTTATATCTTAAATAGGCATGATGATCTTATCCCTTCTCTAGGAACTATAATTATCAATATTTCTATATTTTGGTATAAAAGTGGGTCGCTCCTTCGCCTTATGTATGCTTCGACAAGTACTGTTCAAATATATATTACATGATCATCCAATGCTTCCTTAAAGTAAAATTCAATGAAGTGTGCTAGTGTCGTTTGCATGTTTGGATGTCAAAGCGAGATGAGTTATTAGGGAGATTACATGTGGAAGGCATGAGGACGCACAATATCGAGGCAGGAGAGTTCCTAATTGGTGACAAATGGAGACTTGCAGAAGATATGTTTGTACAACTTGATCATCATATAGTTTGGTCTTCTTGTCCTTTATATGTGGTACAATTAAATTTTGCTTGAGAATTTAGATGTTAGGATATATGATGGTGATATGCCAAAAGTTGACTTAGATGATGTTATACTATATCATCAGTGGAATTCAATGGAGGATGTATTTATGTTAGGCCTTTAGGATAAATATATAATCAATCATCATGGAAAGGTAAGAAAAAGATGGGTTTATTTTGATATGGTTGACAAGAGCTACATTCCAATTTGAGTATTATATTGTATGCTGCCCAACACAAACAAACTCTAATTTTGCATGCATATGTTTGCTCAGTTAAAGAGACACTAAATCTAAATGACATATATTCAAATAGAATTGTGTATCAAAATATAAATAAATTTCATACTAAACAAGGATGGATGGACCTATGCCAATTGTACAAAGAGGCAATGCTAGCTTTAGTAGAGCGAATGCAAACATCTACATCCCCAGCTTGCCATCGGATGCGATGTCTAACTAACTTATAGGCCTCCTCTACTATGAAATTTGTTTACCATAAATTAAAGAAAAAAAAATTATTTAGCAACTACTCAAGTTGTGCTAGCTCACACATATTGTGAATTATACACAGACTCACACATATTCTAAATTTTCAATAATTAATTCATTATTCATTTAACTAATTTTGAAAATAGTTAATAACAATTCATTGTGCTAAATAAAATAATATTTGTAGTTATTAGAAATTTAAATAATAATGCAAGAAAAGTAAATAAATAAATACTTTATGTATTAGACTAGAAAATAATAAACTTTTCTTAGGCTTTTATATCTCCTATAAAAAATTGTTATCATAATTAAGGCACTTATGATTTCTTGTGCTAGCATATAAAAAACATGCTCTTATGGCTCTCAATACTTAGCATATATCAGATATTCAAAATTCAGGCCCTTATGAATCACCATGCATAATCTCGCACAACAAAACTTCTTCCAACATTATAGTTTCACATAACCACACATTTCATAAAGATAAGCATATATGTCATTATATTGCAATAAATGAAGTATAAATAAATCAATTACAAGAATTCACATAATGCTTTATCAATAGACAATTGATTCAACTGCCGCACAAATTTGATAGTTTTAGAGTTTCACCAAATTATCAGGGATTACCCAGAACATTATTTTGAATGTTTAATTGCACTATATAATTATTTTGTGTGATGAGCATTATTTTCTAATTTGATAGAAATAATACATTTTTCAATTTACCTAATGAATATTTTTCAGAAAAATAGAGAAATTCTTTGGACCTGGCGTGGTGATGCTCAACCCAAAGTGCCATAGGGCTCTCCACTAGAGAGCATGACGCTGCAGCGCTGCCACCAAGTGCTACAACATTCAATCATTTAGGAATAAATTGGAGAGCTCTCAATGCCGCAACTTTGCACTCTGGCATCACGGCACTCCTAGAAAAAAAAATAGATTTTTCATTCATGCGCACTGACCTCCCGAACCTGCTTTAGAACATATTCAGACATCCACATGCATACCTAACACTCATTGATACATGAAAAAGATACAAATGTAGATTTTCAGTGGATTATCCTTATTAGATCGGATTAGGATATGTATAACTATGTACTACTTCTATAAGTACTATAATAAGACTCTTAACATATCATATTGAGGCTAATCGCTCTGCTTAATAATGTTATAAAACTCAAAATAATAAGTAGCTTGTAGCTATTTATTGCATAGTACTTTGATATGTAATCCTAATGGTTGAGTCATGTTTGTGGAAAAATATTTATCACATGTGAATAAGAAATATGATAAATCTCTAGTCGGTTATAATTATAGTTATAGTTAGCATCATATATGAGGTCAACTCTAATTGACCTCTTGTATGTTGTGCAAATACCAAGCCATTTTTGTTCTCTTCTTGAATTAAAAATTCAATCATTTAATTATGATAGGAAACCCATGAGAATATTTTCCTGCAACCTCTAAGCATGGAAAACTATTTGAGATGATACATATATTTCCTATCAAATGCTCTAAGGGTAAAAATCATATGGAGAATGAAGAAACAATATCTATGATTCATTGTACTTTCCTTCAACTATGGTGAAGGTTAAAGGAAAAAAATCCATTGTTAGCATTGATCCTAATTGCAATTAGTAAAGTTAGCCTATACTTACTAATGGTGGTGGGTAGCCTTTTGGTGAGATTAATGGCTAGAAAAGGCTATGAATCTTTAGTTTGATTTTTATAGATGTGTTCTGAAGTTTATGGTGGAATGATGAGGGGTTTAGGAGGGTATAGTAGAATAAACGATAAGACTAGTCTAGTTTGGGATAGTTGAGAAGTTCACTTTAGGGAGTGACCTTTATATGGGATAAATGATTGTAAATGATGCTGGAAGGTTAGATTAGGATGTGAACTTTTTATCTAAAGTTGATGGTATAGTTTGGTGAAGTTTAAAAGGATGTTAAAGTGTAGGGAATAAGACTAGGCCTAAGTATTTCATATTTTGGCTAAAGATTATATGAAAGTGATTATAAGGATTTTATGATTTTGATTGTGGGTCTATTTATCTTAGGGGATGCATATGAAGTGGAGGAGGAGTAATTGTGAAAAGTTTAATACATGTATTTGAGATAATTTGTAAGTAATATAAAATAAAGAAGGATAACTAATTAATCTCATCAAAGAAAATGCACACACTTGACGTCACCGTGCACCAAGCAAATGAAGAGAACTTTTTCATAAAATTATTTCATTCAAAAGCTAAAAATTCTAATTCATATCATCCCATATTTATAGGTATTACAAGATAAATATTGGAAAATAAAATAGAGGAAAGAATGAAGGGTGGACATTAAAAAAGAGTTTCACCAACTCATTCCACTTACCAATTTCGACTAATTATCTCATCCATGCCTAACTATTTTGTGCTTGATCATACAAGCTTATAGATAATAAATAAAATTTAAATTTTATTTAAAATTATGGCACTACAGGAAAATAGCTCATTGCCAACGAAATTTTTGACAGATTTTTTGGCGGATTATTTATAAATATTTTCTGACAAATTTTCAAGGCAAAATTTTCTGGCGGGATTTTTGATTTTATTCTTTTGTTTGGGGGGGGTGCGAGTTTCGATTCCTAGGGCGGGGCTACAGGCGTTGCGGGAGCAGGCTCACTTGGGCGGGCCGCTGGGAGTGGCTTGCGTGTAGCGAGCTAGCCTGCACGGGTTGCGAACCTGGACCGTGGGAGCGGGCTCACTTGGGTGCCTGCTGGCGACTATGCGTGGGTTGAGGGTTGCGGACCCCCGGGAGTGGAGCGAGAGTTGGAGCGGCTGGGCGTAGGTTGCGAACCTGTGGGAGCAGCTTAAACTGGGCGCTCGGGATGGGAATTTGTTTGTTTACTGTTTTATTTATTCTGACAGAATTCTTTTCCGACGCTCGATTTACCGTCGAACACGTCTTCGTCGGAAATCCATAAAAAAATTTTGAAATCGGCCGGAAACTAGAAAATTTTTCGCCAAAAATTCCTCTGGAAATACACAACTTTCATGTAGTGTGGGCTCATTATTGGGTTCTTTATTGAGCTCAACTAATTAGACATTTTCTTTGATCCTTTTGTTGGGCTTTGGTCTTATCTCTTGTAATGGGGCTTTTAAATTAATTATATCCATCCACATAATGTGTCTTTCATGCCTTACTTGAAACAGTTGGATTCTCTCTAGGTGGTTGAGCCCAATCCTTTGCTCTAAGAGGGTTGGGCTGCTACTGCTCAGCAGGGCTTGCCTTGACAGTAGGCGTTACTTTAGGGCGCTACTCATAAGAAAGGATTTCACCCATATGATGATCCCTTTCGATGAGGGGACATCAAGGGCATCAAACTCAGAGTCTCTGGCGGATTCAAGGCCAAAGAATTTCCTGCTACTGCAATATAATATTCTTCTCTACTTGGTGATAAATAAATCATATGTGCCTCTTTTGATCTCTCTGATAATTCATAAAATAGACTCTCTAGAGATACACAATAACCAACCTTTGAATGAATAACTAATGATCAGATAAATCAAAAGGTAAGAATATGGTCTAGTTTATGTTTATCAGATATTATATATATATATATATATATATATAATTTTCACTTAAAACTTTCTTTGTATTTTTCTTTCCAAAAAGAAGAAATAGCTTCTTAGATTAGCTTCAATACTTTTCTTGCTCAACTAGTGTCTTTTTTCTTATGGACTGCTAACCGCAACCCTCCTGACCCTTTTTTGTTTAGTGATTGCTGGGATGATGCAAGCCAACATTTGGTGGAACATGTTGATTCTCTCACTTTTTTTGAAGTAGTTATAAGTGAATTGAGGCCACATGTCTCAGTAAGTTGGCGAAGGAAGATTATAACTACCTAATACTATTACATCTTCAATCCTCCACACTCGACGTAATTCCTTTCGTTCCAGATCATTTGCATCAGAAATGAAAGTCCCAGAGCCATTCAAAGCTTCAAGCTTCCTCAGCTTGAGAGCGCTAGATATGAGTTCTAAGGCGCCCCTATATGTAGATCCAAACGAGAAGACGCAAAGATGCATCATCTTATCATATGTTCTGGCTTTTTGCATCTTCCTCTTGTCTTCGGTAATTATATCAAACGAAGTCATTGATCTAGTTATCTTTCTATCTATCCTCTTTACATCGCTTACCTAGTAAGAATGTACAATCCAATCTTAGCATAGGGAAGGAAAAAGCTCCAATTAATAGTGAAAGAGCTGAAAGCCCAAAAAAATTCTTTAAAAATCATGTGAATCACTTGATTATATTTTATATATATTTCCAAGCATAACATAAGATATGGCCTCCATAAATAAGTTAACTAAATGTTACAATTCCTGATCTCACATGACAAAATTTCCTTGATTTTCTTTTTCTTTATATCCAAGGCTTTCATATTGTACACCCTCATGTTGAACTTTACTTCTATTGACCTAATGATTTCTCTTGGCTTGAAATCAACTTATTGCTTAATCAAAGGTAGATTATGGAATTAATGAATTTGGCACATGTTACCATCAAAGGATTTATACATGCATGCTTCTCCAAGCATCTCCCAAATGCTTGCTAGAACTTGCATGTAAATGCCACAAGCATAATATGGATGGATTTTCATGTTACACACAAGTGATATTGCTCGTTTGATTATTTGATGAAAAAAATTTAAAACTCAACATTATTTCCAATAGACCAAACGCACAACACAAATTGGAGCTCCTTCTAACTCGCAAAATACATTCCTTTAACTAACTCACCTAGGATATATAACTCTAACATCATTGGGTTTTTATCATATAGCTCGTCAAATATAATTTCTTCATCACACTCTTTCGTTGTAAGGTATATAATAGCATAGTCATTTTTAGAGATCATTTGTCCCCATATTAGATTATGAAATAAGCTCTAATAAGATTATGTCACTACAGGAAATTCAGCTATTACCGGCGGCCTAGACTGGCGGTTGTCTAGCCGCCGGTACTAACGGAAGTTTAGCCGGCGGTTTGGCCGCCGATTAATACCGGCGGCCTAACCGTCGGTTAGGCAAGCATATGCCGCCGGAACTAGCGGCGGTTTGTTTAAGAACCACCAGTATATATTTTCAGGTAAACCGCCAATAATGACTGAATTTTCTAGCTGTAGTGTGTCCTTCACTATGGGCATATATATTTGTTCCCCCAAAAGATGAATTAGATTCCTAACCATTATCATTAGATTCACCACACTACTCATTATTTCATATCATTCATCTACAAGTGGTAGATGAGGCTAAGAATATTCTTATGGATTAAACAATCTATTGGAAGATTGTGATGATGGCCCTATTACATTTGTGACAACATTTATTGAAGATAACCTATTGAATTAAACTGAACAATTTTGGACTTCTAAGGAATTAATTTACTTGCTAGAGCAAAGTGAAAGTTAACTAAAGCAACCGATGATGATAAATGTTTACTAATTTTTCCCCTAAATATGCGCATCAAATAGTTTGGGTTTTACATATTACAAATAACAACATAGTTTACAATTATTATCTTAAAAAAATTAAAATAAATTTATTTTGTAGCAATTTTCCCCCAAAATAATCCATAATAAATTTATGAGCAATAATTCATATTTTTCATTATGAGAACAACACTTGTATTTTTTTTTTTAACACTTGTAAGTAAATGACAATTCAAGTATTTTTAAATATTAAAAAAATTGCTAACAATGTGATATTGCATATGTACGTATAATCTACTTTTTATAATAAAATTAATTAAAATATCCGGTTTAAATATTATCCTTTTTTTAAATATTGCCCATCACTCATATTGAACGAAATTACTACATGGGATGCAATTCGGAGGCCAATCAAGACGCGTCACATCATCAATACATTGGATAAGATCACTATATACTACTATGTATTGAGTGACGTGATAGCATGTAATAATTTCTCACATTTTCGAACTTTTATTTGGTCCGGTGAACGTACGTAGAGCTACGTTCGGCCGGCACTAAGATCGCAGGCACAAAACGAGAAATACCGAGCAATACCAACAATAACGAGAAATAACATTATGTGAAGACAAAATACCGAGTTAAACCGAGCAATCCCAAAAAAATACTGAGTTTTTCTAGGAAAAACTAAATATTTTTTGGGATTACTCGGTATTGCTCGGTATAACTCGATATTGATCTTCACAGAACGGTATTCCTCGTTATTATCAAATAATACATAGCAATACCTACCAAATACAAAGCAAAAATCGAGTAACAATCCTCTAACCAAATATAGAGCCACGTCCGATCAGAGGACGTAATAAAAGTTCCACATATTCAGCCCATTTACACCTTGTACAACCCTTACTTCGGTAAAGGTTACGGAGAGTGCGCAACTGATTAGTTTCCCAAAACGCACATTTTTTAAAGAACGTCCTAAGCACGAAGTCAACGGTCAGACAAATAGCAAACGGAAGATTTGTTTGACTTTTTCATCCATTCCTGGTTCGGTCAACACCCCCTCAATATATATATATATATACACACACAAAAGCCCTTCCGTTCACCCACTCACAGAGAAAAAAGAGAAAAAAGAGAAAAAATAAAAGAAAAATATGCCATCGTCCGCAGGCAGAAGTCTTCAAGGTCCAAGGCCTCACCCTCTCAAAGTTTCAAAGGACTCATGGAAGGCCGGCAGGCCGCCTGTTTTGATAGCCGGCGGCAGCGGCACTCGAGATTCTTCAGGCGGCAGCCGACAGTCCCCGATGATCGTTTACCTCCACTCTCCCAAGGTGATCCACGCAAAGCCCCAGGAGTTCATGAGCGTGGTGCAGAAGTTGACCGGAAAAGACGCCAACGAAGTCGATACTACTCCGGAGAGCGGCGGCGCATCTGGATTGGACTTGGAGAAGGAGATGGAGGGGAAGAGGGATTCGGTAGAAGAAGATCCTTTGCTTCTCACTTTAGGACAGAGTCCCTCTGCTTCGACTTGGATTTCCAGTTCTTCTTCGATGATCTCGCCTGGCTTGTTCTTATCTTCACCAAATTTGAATTCTTGCTTACAGGAGTTTGGTTCTTTGTTTTAAATGAGAGTTTTTTGGTTTCCTTCCGTTAATATGGATGCATGAGAGGAAGAGTTTTAGCCGATTTGTGTTATTGTAGCAAGTAAAACTTGCAGCTTTTACAAAGTGTATTAGCAACTCATGATTTAATTGCTGATAAGGTAATTGATTATAGTAGATGATGATTATGGATGATCTTAAATATGATTAACATGATGGCTAATAAGCTGATGAGGAGAAATTTTTTAAGGGAAGAAGGTAGTCTTTGATCTGAGATACGTTGAATTTGTTCAAGCTGCTGATCTCTGACTATCAATGGATGATGAGACGCCTACCACCTCTGATGATCTCTGCTTGTTGAGATTTGTTAAGAATAATTTTTTACTATTTTCTAAAGCCGTCTTCGGGTAAAAAAATTTGTGAACTAAAATTTTTTCAATAAAAAACTGTTTTAGAGAGTAGAAAGAAAGTCGCTCCAAATGAAATTTAATAACTTTTAACATGTAAGCAATGCTTTCCAAATAACAATTTGTCTGGAAGGGAAGGTTGGCTCGAGCACATTAATCTTTAAACTCTAACAAATTCATTTTTAAAAGGAAAAAATTTACATTTTGCCACTTTTTTTACTATTTGATTAGGTAAAAACCTTAGACTTTCCTTGCAATTAGTCTATTTCTTGACTAATTATTCTATGCGGATTCCGGACGGCGTCCGGTGACCACTGAAAATACACCACATTCCTTTTTTGTTGTGTACTAATGCTGTGTACCGATGTACCGGGGGGTTCATTGTGCCTGCAAATAGTTTCATGTTTTGAACTTTTTTAACTAACTCTACAGAGCTCTTGACAAGTGACTTGGATTCATGGAAAGGCTGGCTCAGTTCAAGCTGGTTCAACATTCATAAACTCCTTGGATCTAATTTAGGTTTACTTTCTTACTAGCTCGATCGGTACATTTAATTCAAATGAATATGAATATATAGTTGCCATTTATTCTTATTTAATCCAAAGTGTTTAGCATATGTTAAGCAAAAGTTAAGTAACTTTTTAGTATAAAATTTTTTACTTTTGTATTAGAAATCTTCTTTAAGAAACCGTAAAAAGCCATCCCTAACAAAGCATTAGACTCAATAAATTATAGCTATTGTGTTTGAATAATTTAGGCTTTGTTTGGGGCAGCTTTCCTACTGCTTTTTAAATAAGCTTTTTATTAACAAATTAAAATTTCTATACTAAAAAATTGTTTTAAGAAGCAGTAAGAAAGTCGTCCCAAATGAAGCCTTAGAGGTGGCTGAAAAAAGTGCTTGTTGGCTTTAATTAATGTTAAAAATAAATTAAAATTAACTAAAAACTAGCATACAATATTGCAAATATTTAATTAAAAAAAGAATAAGTGTGTAATATTTTTGCATTGAATTAATTGAATTCTATAATGAAAAAGAAGGCATAAAAAGTCGCCTTCGTGTTGCAGGGAACTCAAGCTCAGCTCGCCTCTCTCATGCCAGGCTTTAAATAAAGCTCTTGGCTCGATAAATTTGACTCATGAGCTTGATGATGAGAAAAGCTCGAGCTAACTCACGGGCTAGCCAACTTGACTCGCTTACATGGACCCTTTGACTCCACATGGCGTTTTCTGAGATGAATTGTGTCATGGCATCTTAGAGAGATACTATGATTTTTTTAATGGTTAATTGAAGTATTAAAAAGTTCATTAGCAAACAAAAATCTAATTAAGCTAAAATTAATCATGCCAAATTTGACTGATTAAGCTTTTAGCGTGGTATATAACTTAGAATCATTAGCAATATTGTCCTTTAGGAATTGTATTCATTGCTAGCAAATGAATAATGAGCCAATATATGGCAGTTTATATTGGCTTAATAATATTAAAATTTATGTTTGTCAATACCAACCCTTAAAATCAATTGGGACAAATAAGACTTATTTTTTAATTTTATTTGATTTATCATCGAAAAATTATTTTGATCGGGCATGAATCTCGAGGCAAAAATCATGTTGGAACTTCAAAAATTAATTGGAGACAATTTGAACTCCGATTTCAGCGAACTTAGAGTTGAACTGAACGTTTCGCGAATACAAACCCAACGACACCAAATTTAACCAAATCCAAGCTCAAATTGGTCCAAATCAAAGACCTGAAGCACATTTGGAAGGCTTAATCCATAATTTGAATTATCAAACAGGATCCAAATTTGGCATGCCTATAGTCAAATCGAGCAACTCAACGAGAAAAATCCAAAGAGCCCAAGATCATTGAATTCGATATCATTAGAGCCTTCGAATGTCTGATAAATGGTCCACGATCAAGAGATTCAACATCGGCCGTCCATTTAAACCACTCCCAATTCTTCCCTGATCTTCCTCCTATTTTTTGGTCATGCCACTCTCATAAAACTATAAATAGCACCTCATTTCTCTTAAGAGGGGATCCTAAGCAAGAAAAGAAGAAGAGAAGAGAAGGAAGAGAAGGAAGAAGCTCATCCTCGACCACCGCCGGACTTTCACATGGCAGCCTACCGACGTCTGAGTTCTGCCAGAATGTCATCTAACACCAGAGTTCTGCATATATAGACACTGACTGACGTAAGACTTCTACTTGACGCTAGACCTCTGATCGTCGCAGGATTTCTACCCGACGTCGGACTTCTGCCCGTCGCTGGACTTTCGCCGGATTTCTATCCGACGTTGGACTTATGTCCATCATTAGAATTCTATCTAACGTCATCCTTCCGACCTCTATTGCCATACAATGGTCTTTATGACCTCCGTCGTCCGCCGACTACAGTCTGCTACCTTCTTTCCGACCTCCATCGTCAAACAATGGTCTTTATGATTTCCGTCCCCCATTGAATATAGTTCTTCCGACCTCCGTTGCCCGACGACTACGGTTCTTCCGATTTACATTGCCCACCGATTATGGCCCTTTTGACCAAGCGAATACATCTATAGCGACTCTTTGTATTCCCAATATGTAACGTACTTCATATGATGTAAATAAAACCATGGCCTTCCCCTAAGGAAGGGTCTCATTTGTAATCAACTGCAAATACTAGTGGATTCATTCAAATTGGGCTAGGCCCTGTGGTTTTCCCCCCTTTTTTATTGGTTTTCCATGTAAAAATCTTGGTGTCTCCTATAAATGTTGCACCCTCTTTTCATCTCTGTGTGTTGAATCTTCGTACAAAGCTAAGTCACTAAACTTTATATTTCTCTACCACCGTAAATACTCCAGGACGCAACAAGATTAGTTTTAAAAAAATTAGGCGAGGCTAATCTCAATTATCTAAAATTTAATAAACGATTGAATTATTAATTCACATAATTATGCAATTATCATAAGTATACATAATTATTAATTCATATGTGAATATATATATATATTGATATGACTCTAGAAAAGTCATATGATATGTATGAAGAATATTGAGATAAAATTTGAATTGGAAACTGATGAAATTAAAATCATGATTATCTAACTTTAAAATTTGACAGGCAAATAGTTGAATTAGTCAAATCGAGCGGCTCGATGAGAGACGAGAAAAATTAGCCCAAGATCTCTCAATTCCGATAACATTAATGTACTTAAATGCTGAGAAAAATACTTTACGATCAAGAGAATCAATATGGATCATATGATGGATTTTTGGATTCTGATTTAATTTACCAAAATGCCTATTCCAAAAAGCCTATAAATAGAGCCACATTATCCACATGAGGGGGAGGAGAATAGAGAGAGAACTTGAGAGCTTTATTACATTTTTTAGTACTCGACACTGATGACCACCACCATTGATCACTTGGGGTGTCATAAATGATTTTTGGTTTGTGTTTAGTTCCAACCTGAAACTCACATGGCTTAAACTGACCCGACATAATTAGCTAAATTGATCACACACCTAGACAACAACACAACCCTTTTCTAACCAAACCCGACCCAACTCGGTGCGTTGACTTGGTTGGAGTATGATAAGTGACCAAGCGCAGGCAGTTAAGCGGGGTGAACGGGCAAGGGTTAACAGGTGAGCCCAAAGTGAGCACGAGCACCATGAGCCGCTGAGTGAGAGACAAGCACGAGCGTGAAAAGTGGGCGAGTGTGGCGAGTTTACAATGAAGATAGGGTGACCGTGTTGGATGATCATGATGGAAAGCAAAATTGGTTAGTTTTAGGTTGCTTTCGGGTTTACTCAATCCCGACCCAAAATTGTAATTGGGTCAGAATATGGAACCAGAACCCAACCACTTTTCTAAACAGGTTGACCTAGACCTGAAATTTTTAGGGTTAGGTTCAGATAAATTTTTTGGGTCATGTCAAATATTGACGCCCTTGTTATCGCCACCAACAATCACCATCCAATATCATCGTAGACGACCACCACCAACCATTGCTATTATCATCTTCAGATTTCTGACTAGATTTAACCTCGCTGTTGAGTATATATATATATGTTTATGAACACCTCCTTTCTATAACCCTATAGGAGAAATCAAGTCTTGCTATTGGGTGTTAATTGTTCATATGTGGACAAATGATTTCTATAACCCATCATAAGGAAAATCAAACATTTTACCTCATGATTTTGTTCTATTTTCAGGGTTTTCATGTTAAAAATACCTAGTCTTATAATTTGACTTGTGCGTGTTGAATTTTTAAACATCACTAAGACGCAAAATACAAAGTCTATTGACTCTAATTTTTTAGCATGTAACATATCTAGACATATGAATTAATACTCATGTATAATTATGATAATTTTATTCACACATGATTAATATGTGAGACTTCATTGTCATGTTACCTATGCTACAAGCTACAATATCTATGAAAACAACGAGAATTGATCTTATATAAGTTAAGAAGAGAAAGTTCATATCTCTTTCTATACAAGTGTAAAAAAATAATAATTTAATAAATATGGTAACAACTCGAGTCGACTCAAGTTCATTTAAGGCCAACCTAATGCACGAAGAAAGTAGGCAAGATTTCATCAAATTTTTAGGCATACCTATCTGAGTTAGATTAGAAATGGTAAGCATGGAATTGATTAATTTGATTTGATTCTTGGGTCATAATTTTTACTATCTACTCATTTGCTTAGAAAAAATGCCTGATTAATGGCGACAAACATAATTATGAGAAAAACAAAAACATAGCAATCAAATACTAAAATATTGACATCATATTTAATATGAATAAAAAAATAAATAGATATGATTGAAACATTCAATCATCATTAGAAATATCAAAATTAAGTAGACATAATACATCTCTTGAATAAATTTCTATCATTTTTTATTATGCTCATCTAATGACAAGCTGCTCATTTGATTTGCTTAATTGTACTTAAGTTAATTTTCTTAGTGTTATTGCCATTGCCCCACACTTTAAAATAAAATTTTCAATTACTAATAGGTTTTGCAATGTATGAGAAGCAAACTAGTAGCACAATCATGCTATCTCAAACAAACTCAATCATGACCATTGGTGATCTTAAGCATTAAGTAAGATCTTTGATCATTGTGATTATGTTATGCTACAAAAACCTTATCTTAGAAAGGAATTAATTTACATTCCACAGTCAAATAAGCATCATATACTTATGATACAAAAACCTCTTTACATTCTAAGAGAGATTGAAGTATGCAAAGTTTATGATAAAATCAAGACATTTTTACTCAAATTTTTGCATGTATACCCAGAATTGATCCTAAAGTATCCAAATAGATCAAACAATCAAACTCATTATCCAAAAGAAGAGAAATTTTGTGTTGTTACTTATAAACGTTTTAGATGATGTGTTGACATGAGAAGTTCATTATCTGACATGGATAACAAATGTAGTTATAGTCAAAAAAGTTAGTGGAGCCTGAAGGATGTTTGTAGATTATACCAAATTTAATAAAACTTGTTCGAAGGATAATTTTTTCAGATTTTATGTAGACTAACTAGTGAATCCGACTTTTGAACATTAACTGTGTAGCTTCTGGGACACCTGTTAAGAACATAATCAAATAGAAATGAATCTTTGTAAAGAAGAAGCAACTTCTTTCCGGCTGATAAATGATTATATTGCTATCGGATCATGCCATTTGGATTGAATAATGTTGGTGTTACTTACAAACATTTTATGAACAATATTGTCAAAGGTCTTATTGGTCATACTATAGAAATCCATGTTGATGATATATTAATCAAGAGTTTTGAGAGGGCATTTCATCTTTTAGGCCTAGAGCAATGCTTTAAAATCCTACTACATTATAATATTCCTCTTAACCCCACTACATGCACTTTTAGGGTCACATCAATAAATTTTTTTGGATGTATTGCCACTCATAAGGAATTTGAAGCAGTACTAGAGATGATCAAAAGCCATATAAAATATAACACATCCAAGTAATATATGAGGTACAAAATATATAAGTGGAAGAATAACGACCATATCTCATTTCTTAATTGATCTAGAGATAAGTATTTCGCATTCTTTAGAATACTCAAGAGTGCCTATAATACTAGCATTCAACGGACATATGAGTGTGAAGCTACGTTTAATTAACTTGAAACAAATCTAGCTTCACCACCTCCATTATCAAATCCAATTCTAGGAGAAATGCTATATTTCTATTATATATTATTCTATTGATGAAATAAGTTTGGTACTAATATGTGAAGATAATAGGGGGCAATGCCCTATCTATTGTGTAATTAAAAACTTGTTTGACACAGAATGGCAATATTCATCTACGGATAAAATTGCTCTAGCATCAATATTCTTAGCAAAAATGATATACCTATATATTTAGGCCAACACTATATCTAACTTCCACCTAAGGCCAACTTTCAAAAATCAAAAGCATTCGGCTAATCAATCAAGTGGTCTATGGAGCTAAGAGCATTTGATATTTATCTTTTTTTCTCATGACAAATATAAAATCATAAGTGCCCGAGGGAAATTACACATTCTTAAGATGAACTAAATAAATGTTCATGAGAGGAATCACTAAACGAACTCTAAGAAACCTTCCAAGAAGAAAACCTACGAGGTAGTAAATTACTCTATTAATAACAACTTAATTACGCAAATGGTTCACGTGTAGAGTGGATATAGCTTTCATAGTGAACACGAGTTTACATGATTGAACTATGGGGCATTATATTTATGTACATTTATTTAGAATTCATTTATTATTTTTGAATGTTAAAAAAGTAATCTTTTTTTTTTTCTTTTTTGAAATGCATGAATGGTGAAGTTTGCACACACCTTATCAAAATTCATGAAAAAAGATAAGCATATGTAAATGAAATTAGGCTACTATGCTTGCGTGCTAAGCAAAATTCACAGTAAATTATACTTGACAAGTAAATAACACTAAAAAAATAGAGGCAACAATGATGCCATGGATAGCAAAGAAAGCACAAAGTAATATATCTCATTTAATAAAAGAAATTCAGATTCTCCATAGATAGATCCAATATTTATCAAGGCCAAATTTCAACGCGTCTGGATTTGCCTCCGGACGACGCATGTAATAATTTTTCGTATCAAATGACAGGAGGTCTTACGCAAAAAAAGAACAACCGAATAAGCATGGTGACAACCTTGGCAGACCATTTCAAATTATAACTATGTTTATTTATTTTATTTTTCATTTTCTTAAGAAAACTAACAGCTAGCCAAAGGTCAAAAACTCAAAATAGTTTTAAATAATAATAATAATAATAATTACTTCAGCAAAAAAATGATTAGTGGGTGATTAAAATTAATCAAGAAAAAATATATTTAATTTGTATTTAAGAAACATGTAAGTTGGATTCATAGTTGGCTCTTCGAAAATCCAAGATGGCTAAGTTTTCGCGATTCTAGTTTATGACATTTAAAATAGTAAAATAATGCTTAGACTTTTGATATTTTAAATAGCAAAAATAATTTGAACAAAGTTGTCCAAATTCTAATAGCTCATCCATAGATTTTAGTTAATAATGTTTCAATCATTTTAAATCATTAGGATCAATATTGATTGCTCTCTAAGAAAAATCATTTGATTATTTGTATATAAAATTTTAAAATTTAAATTTAAGGCCATCCAAGTTCCGATTTCATTGTACATATTGTCAGGATGAACACCTTGAAGATGAACCCTACGATAACAAAGGTGATACGATCTGAGTCCAAAATTAAGCACATGAAGCATGATTGAAAACTATGAGGTATTAATTGATGGATCTAATGATATACAAATCTTCCATGTTTACAATCAAATTGAGTAGCTTGATGAGATGAATCTAAAGAGTACAAGATTATTTCAATGTGAGGTTTTTAAGGCACTTAAATAATGACTAAATATTTTATGATCAAATGATTCAATATGGTCATCAAATAGACCATGGTTATGATATTTTCAACAAATTTATTAAAATATCACTCCAAAATATTATAAATAAGCTCACATTCTTCATATAAACAAGATCTATATTGAAGATTGGAGAGAAATTAGAGCTCCAAACAACCTAGAGGTCTACTTGAAGTTCGATGCCACAATCATCAGCGTCCATTATCACAATTTGATTGTCATCATCCAAGCATTATAGCTTAATTACTATAATCACTTCCCCATCTTGCGACACCATAATTAATCCATCGTCATTTAATCATAATTGTTTGACAAACATCAATGATTTATCATCATCATCCATTCATTATATTTCATGTAAACTCTACTAGAAATACTAGAGATCAAGCAATTGCTTCCAATTTTATAATTTTGTATTCTCAAGTTGTGAGGAAATGATAGCTTATGTAATTCCAATTATATAAAAATAGTATTTCACCTTGGTAAGGCGTTGTGGTTTTCTCCCTTTCTAGATTTTTTCAAGTAAAAACTATGGTAACTCATACTTTCTTCTCTTTTATTTGTGTACTAAATCATTCAAAACTCTTTGTCATCACAAGTTTTCGACCATATAATAATCATCAAATTTATCTATGATCATCAAACAAACATTTTGATTTGAAGCACAAATTTTGATACAACTTAGGCTTCTTTTGAGATAACTTTCTCACTACTTCTTAAAGAAGTTTTTACTTTTTAGTACAAAAATTAAAATTTTTTTACGAGAAAGCTGCTTTAAGAAACAGTAAGAAAGTCTTCCCAAACAAAGCCTTAGAAGAATAAAATTTGAATTTGTTGCCTTAGACTTTGATTGTGACAACATTCTTACTGCTTCTTAAAGTAGTTTTTTAGTATAAAATTTTTTATTGTTTACTAAAAATTTGCTTTAAGAAACAGTAAGAAAGTGCCCCAAACAAAGTTTTAGGATTTGTTTTGGGACAGCTTTCTAAATGCTTTCTAAAATAGTGTTCTAGTTAAAAAAAAAATTCAATTAGAATTTTTTTGTACTAAAAAGTCATTTTAGAAAGCAATGAAACAACTGTCCCAAACGAAGCCTTAGATTTTGTTTGGGGCAATTTTCTTCCTGTTTTCTAAACTAGCTTTTTAATAAAAGAAAAATCATAAAAACAATAAAAAAAAGCAGCCAAAAGCTATCTCAAACAAAGCCTAAATTCAATTGAATAATGCTTAAACATAACTATGTTGATGTATGATCGATCTCCAGTTCTTTGATTCCCAGACCGATCTAACAAGGCTTTGGAAGAACCTGGAACGATCAAACCAATCACAAATAACACGTTCTAGCCAAAATCTGTCAAGCTTGTCTCTTCTTTCATGCAGCTGGTATGCGTAGAAAAGCTCACTAGATGATCCTCCCAACTTCCTAAGCAACGATAGTCATCTTCTCACTCTTTTTTTCGTCATTACATACATATATAGTATTTTTCTCCCTCGTTTATTTTGAAATCTTAAATCTTCTTCAAAATACTATGCTGCAAATATCATCTTACTGCAAGCAGCTTGTTTGCTGAGAAATTTAATGAACAATGATGTTAGTTTCATAGAATCCAGTCGAAGAGTAAGAAAAAAACTTGCGATAATATTTATTTACATCAATCCTTTGTATCAAATTTGGATTTGTAACTATCATTGAGATTATGATATTACCATAAATGATATTAAGGCTTTGTTAATTTGGAATGGCTTTTTCATTGTCTATTAAAGTAGCTTTTTCACAATCTAACCCAACCATGTCCTATCATATTGAGCTGTGACAGGCTAATCTCAAGATCGAGTTTTAAAATATTTTAAATTCTCTTTCAATATTCATTTTAAATAAACTACATATTACAGAGCTTACTAATACATCTAAATACTAAAAATAAACTCTTCCATTAAATTTCTTCCATTTCATCAAAATGTATCTACATTACGGTACATGACTATATGGAAATGTTACAAAACTGAATAATAAACTAGCCATGAATGTCTAAAATTAAAATAGAGAAATGCCTATAAACACATATAGGATCCTGAATTGCTAATCAACAGTCTCCTTCCCCTTTCCAGATCTTAAAAATCAGAAGCTAGCAAAAACACAATGAGCTACAACAGCTCAACAGACAACATTAAACAATATCTAAAATTTTAAATTCTTTCATTAAATTTTGCTAAATATTTAAAACCTATTAAATGCAATCTAATAACTCATTGTATGGAGAAATGTATTATGAGCATAACAAGTATCCAATTATTTAAATAGTAATATTGAGAAGAAAAAAAATTGCGGTGCATATCATAAAGTGGTTTATATCATGTTTCTCAGACCTAGATTAAAATCTCAAAAGATTTATACCTCTTATGACTCTTTTTGTACTTATAACATCAAAACATATCAAATATCTATGTCTCATATATAATCTCAAAGGATATTGATCGCTTATAGCTCCCAACTATTCCTTAGCACAAATAGAATCTTAGAGGATTGTGACCTCTTATGATTCCCAACAATATATAATAATCACATATGCACATATATAATCACATTATAGCAATTAAATAGTAATTGAGCTTGTGTCGAAATTGCACAGTTTTCTATAATAGTAGGCAACATAAAATCATACTAGGTAAAAATACATATTTTTAGAAAATAATTAACTACCATGAATTGTGTCAAATAATATCTTAAAAGACTTTTATCGTACTACAATTATATTTTTTAAAGTCTAGATAATTTTTTTTTCAATAAAAAACCCATAAAAATTTCAAAACCCTTGTTGTAAAACTTTAAAAAAATATTCAAAATGTGTATAATCGTTATCTCTATCACATATAAAAAATTATACAGTGAAAGTTTTACCGGTACAAAGTTATCCGCATTTTTCGCTAGTGGAACTGAAATTTTAATAAAAAAAATTGATAAAAATTGCATATTTTTAAAATTAAATGGGCATAATGCGACTTACTTCGAGACGAACAAATTTCTCAACTAGACCAACGAACGAAAATGGCTATAAGACCTCCAAAATCAAACTTCCCTCTCTCTCTTCTCTTTTTTTTCTCTATTTCTCCTAAGCCCTCTATATTACCAGAAATCAAAAGAAAAAATGGATTTAATGAAAATTTATAATGTTTAAAGATATTTATATTAAAATAATATTATTATATTAATATAATTAAATAACTTATTCAATTTTAGCCAAAATTTTTTTTATATATTCAAATTTTAGAATTAAAAATTATAGAAAAATATTTATAAATAATTAGCTCATTTTATTTAAAAAATTATGTTAAAATTTGTTTATAAAATGAATATCTAACGATCCCAAAACCCTCATTTGTCACGATAGGTGTCAATTTATTAAGAAGTTTCAATAATTTCCAAAAATTATAAAAAAAAAAAGAAAGCTAAAACACAATAATTTCTATGCTACGACAAAAAAAAGTTTGTGATTTGGAGTTATAATGTTTCATGAAATAAATTTTGACTGCTCTCGATCAAGAAATTCTTTAAAAAAAATTGAGAGATTTCACAAGCTTTCTAGCACAAATTGATCCTATCATAGTTCAAGGAGATGATATACAGGTGATTCATATGGCCAAGATATTCTAGGATGGTAAATTTATTCTGCTAATTATAAGGAATTGTCTTCATGCTTATATTTGGATAGAATCCCGTCTATGGAAACAAGTGTAAATTTCCAAGTTGTAATTATTGGAGCATATTTTATGTTATTCATCTTTCCCTGTTTTTTTTTTTTAAATGGAAAAACTATATATTTTTATTAGTGCATATAAAAATATAAAAGAACAGGAGCCATAGTCCCCTCATGAAAGAAAGAAAGATTTAAAAAGAAGATTAAAATATCCACAAAATAACCAACCATATCAAACCACTGATGAAAGTAAATTATAGTCAATTTTCGAAACAGATGGGCCACTACTTTTCAAAAAATTACTGGAAACTCTAGTGTTGCATCTTGGAAAATTTATGATAGTAGAGAGAGAATTTAGTTTCCTAGTTTTATAAGATCGAAGATTTATACACATATAAAATAAGAGAGAATGGTGCAACGTTCAGAAGAGATACCATAATTTTTAAGTAGACCCTTAAAAGGGGGAAAGACCATGTGGCCTAGCTCAGTTGAAATGACTTAGTTAATTTTGGTGGTCGATTACAAATAATAATTTTCATTGGGGGAATGTTTTGGCACAATGTAGTAAATATATATTGTATAGAGCACATTACATAGTTGGAGTTGGAAGAATCCACTAGCATAAGAGCTGTTCTCGAGAGAATATTAGCATGCTAATTTGGTTGGTAGGACTACATTTGGGCGACAAAGGTCAAAGGAACCATAGTTGGCAAGTGATAGAGATCGGAAGGATAGTAGTTGGGAAGCGATGGACAGAGGAACCGTAGTAGGGCGCCAGTGGTCGGAGGGACTGTGGTCAATAGGCGATGTAGGTTGGAAGGAGTAGTCAGCAGATGATAGAGGTCGAAAGAATCATAGTCGAGAGTTGATAGTTGGAAGGACCTTAGTTGGCAGACAACGAAGGTCAGAAGGAGTAATCGACAAGCAATAGAGGTCGAAAGAACCATAGTTGAGCAACAGTAATTAGAAGGATCATAGTCCGACAATGATGTCCTGAGGAACCATGATTATCATGCGATGGAAGTCGGAAGGAGTATTCAACGGGTGAAGGAGGTTGGAAGTATCATATCAGGAGACTGTGGTTAGAAAGATTGAAGTTAGTAGGCGACGATGGTTGGACAAGTTATAGTCGACAAATAATGGTGGTTGGAGAATCCATATTTGATGGGAGACATATGTGGAAGAATCGTCACTTACTATTAGATGGAGATCGGATGGTCTTGGTCTGATAGAAGTTTAGCAGTGGTAGTCTGATGGCACAGATTTATCGACACCTCGGCGGGGGTGGCACCACAGCGGAGCTCCATAATTCTTTAAGCGTCAGAGCTCTTTTCTTCCTCCTCCTTGCTCTTCTTGCCTCATGTGAATAATGGGGGTCAATTTATAATTATTTGGGAGAAACATGCTTAGTAAATACTGATAAGATCCAAGGTAAATTTAGAGTTTTTTATAGATGGCTTATACGGGTTCCTTTGATCATGAAGTGTTTATCAAGCATTTAAGTCCCTTATTGATATTAGAATTGAGTGATCATAGGCTCGTTGAATTCATCACGTTGAGTTTCTTGATTCGATATCAATTGGTTATCCATATGATGCCCTGAAGCTTCTATGATTATTTTAATCCTTCGATTTGGGCTCAATTTGTTTGAATTTGGTTCCATTGGGTTCATATTCTTGAGATGTTCAATTTGACTATAAGCTTGTTGAAATCAGATTTTGGATGGTCCCGAAATTAAGTTTAGAAGTTTTCAATCAATATCAGCATCGAGATTTGCGCTCGATCAAGGTGATTTTTTGATGATGTATCATCTAGTAATGATCCTTTTTCAATTTGTTTATTTTTACTCATATATCACCATTTAGGAGGTGGACTTTTGAAGTTAGAGAGGGCTATTGCCCTCTAATCTTGTATTTTTCATATATAAAATTAGGGTCTTTCTAGACTCTTGGGACACTAATTGAAGATTGCTTGAGATGAAATTTTGATAATTGTGTTATGCTATAGACTAATAATTTGATATGAGGGGGTAGGTAGAACAACTTTCAAAGAGAAATTGTAGTCTACTGAATATATGGAGTATATGCACATTTACACAATATAAATATTGGTTGGAATTTAATAAATTGTATTTTAATTCTCAATAACAAGTAAAACATTTTATAAATGTTGAGTTGTTAGATGGGCCCTTGAAAGTGGGAACCAAGTATGAGATAAAGAAGGAGAATGCGAAGAATTAGACATATTAATAGAATCCTCTTGTAGTGTAAGATCAAAATGTGCCAAATAGGCAGTACTTACTTTAGTTAGAGTGTTTTCTTGGATATTATTACTTGCCTATATAATGAAATGTCATGTCCAAATAACTTATAATGGTTACAAAACTTATGAAACTTATCTATCTCATTCTTTGCTTGTAGCCACATTCCTTTGATCCAACATATATAGAATTAAGAAAATCAATGAGTCCTATCAACCTCATCTAAAACTCTAGTAATGAATGGCCTAAAGAGGGTCATTATTGGGGCATTTGTGCATGAGGATTTACAAAACTATGAAGCTAATGTAAAGATAATATATTTATCAAATAGTTGAGCTCTAAGATGAGATCAATATTTATGCAATTGGACATTCTAAGAAAAAGGTCATAGTTAGAAGACCATTGGTAAACTCTAGTGAAAGCAACTTAATTTTTAATACTCACTACAAAAATATTGCAGAATACTCTTCTATCCTCTCTAATTTTAGTAGAATATTCATGGGGTAACTGATCCCTAGAGCAATGGTCTTTAAGAAACTTTCTTATTAATATAATGGAAGTATCTCATCCAATAATTTATTAATCTATAACAGTTGCAAAGTTTCTATCAATCTACTCAAATCATCTTAAAAACATAATAGCTTAAGATAACTTAGCTCCATTGATTATTGATCCTTCTTGAAAAAGGTAGAAGGAAGATTTGTTACCAACAAGATTTTGGGACTTGGCTAATAAACTATTGCAACTCATAGATTACAAAGGTGTTGTAGGTGCGAATTTGTTATGCATTGTTGACCTCCATATATGATCCATAATAAATTAAAACAATGAAAGCGACTATTGGATAACACGATGCTATTCAAAGTTACTCAAATGTTCTCTAATCGAAAATAAAAAATCGCATTGATGTACTCATGACATCGAATTTACATAGAGGGAGATCCCTCGCTATCAAATTGAACGAAAGAGGTCGAAATCGGAGACTATGGACAAATTATTGCTCGACGTTGCCCAAATATCATCTGTTTCTCCATTATTTTCGGAACAGTGAAAATACTAGAAAATGACTCTCATATTGCAGTGGTTCTTATACAAGCGTAAATGTAAAATTTGACGGTAAACAAGGCGAAGACGACACAACACACAAAGTAAAATGAAAAACAATTGTAAGCATATGAGACACGACTAGTGAAAAATCATAAATTAAAAAAAAAATCATAAAAAAATCAAAATTAACTAATTAATAATTTATTTTAGAATGTGTTATCTAATTAATATAAAGTTGATAATAATATTTGTAATAAATTTAATGTTATGTTAATATTAAAATTAATAATAATACTATTACAAAAATCAAGATAGTTTTATATATCTCATATCAATATTATAATGCAGATGAAGTATTACTGTCTTAAAAAAGGTTAATGGTTTTGTCTTATATATATATATATATATATTTCTGTCAGTTTGCATTATAATTTTTTAATCTATTTTAATATTTTTATTTACTAATATTCAATTCACATACTTATCTGATTCCATTTAGGTACCATTGCATTTTTTTATTTTTTTTGGATAAAATGAGGGCTTGGCCCATTCTATTAAAAGACAAAATGATTACACTTTAAAGAAACCAAAAAGCATTGCCACAGCAAAAAAGAGGCAAGCAATGAACAAAACTATAAAACAAAATTGAAGAAACATAAAACAGACAAAATGTCTGTAGCCAGGACTCAGAAATAAGAAATAATCATTAAGCAATCAGCCTCCTTTGGTTGCCCGTAGACCGTCCAAAAGGAGCGGCAGGGTTCATCATCGTCCTGAGCTCAAAAATAAACCTGCCGAAGAATCCAAAATCCCTCTTGCAACGAAGCAGCGTCAGATTTGGAAGAGAGCAGCAATAAAAATTGCTACCAGCACATCCAAAATTGGAATTGATTGCCTGGCGAATAACACCAATTTCCTCCAGCAAAACAGTAGGCCCATATAAAAGTTTGGCGGAAACACAGAAAGACAACCTCTTAAAGCCGAAAAACCACCAGCAATCACAAGCAGCCCTCCAAAACAGATACCAGCAAATTACAGAACTCATCAGCAAGCCAAGGAACGAGTTGAAGATCACAGAATAATGGCCTGCCCAATTGATACCAGCAAACCAAACGATGCACAAATAAAGCATTCCAGAATAAATCCAAACCAACTCACTGGCTAGAAGTAGGATAACATAAGCTTTTCTTTTATCAACTTCCCCCATTTCCACGTTTCAAGTTTAAGATAAACCACTCTAAAAACCTTCTTAGATAGAGATATAGCACAGACAGCCCTCCCCATGTGTTTTCTCGAGTTACGCTCCAGCCAAATAAAATATACAGCAACATTGAGAATAAGCAAAACACCCAGTTTAACCTCCCTATAGATATCCAATCCAGCAATAAATTGAAATGCTTGAGAAAGATTGGGTCTTAAAAGAAAACAATTAAACTGGGGGATAAGCCTGCAAATAACTTGAAAAGAGTAATCACATTCAAAAAGAAGATGCGCCGTATTTTCAGGATGAATGTGACAAAGAGGGCAAAAGATGTCCGCAATGGCAATGTTTCTCGCAGTCAAGGCAGCAGAGGTCTTAAGGCCATTAGAGAGAGCCATCCAAGAGTACACAGAGTGTCTAAGAGAATGTTTTTTGTGCCAAACCAGGTTAGCCCAATCCACATCACATTCCAAAGTAAAGTATTCTCTGTAAAAATCCTTGAAAGAAGCATTTTCGTTGTTATCCCATGTTATATGTTTAGACTTATTGTTGGAAATAGGAATGCCATAAAAGAATTCCAACGTGAGCCAACTAAGGGAATTAGGGAGAGCCCAGGAATCACCATTCATCCAATTAGCTAGGGAGATAGAATCTTGACAACCAGTAAGTTGTTGAAAATCTGGATTGGAATCCAGAAAATGACCATTGGGACACCAGTGATCCCAAAGAGTAGCAATAGTACTATTTTCCAGGACATGAAAATTAAAATTGCTTTTATACAATTCCGCAGTAGCTTGAATACTTTTCCACAAGGATGTGCTGTGACGAGTGTTCGGCTTCCAAGGGGAAGAATATCTAGTTTTGAACCATCTTGATAGAAGAGAATCGATATTATAAATCCTGAGAATGATTTGACAGTTGTAAGCTGATCTAAGAGCATGAAAAGAAGCAATGCCAAGACCTCCTTTGGAGAATGGCAAAGTAGTATTTTTCCACGAAATGAGATGCAGACGCTTAGATTGATCACCACTATGGTAGAGAAATTTGGAGCAAACTTTTTCAATTTGTTTCAGAATGGTTTTAGGAATAATTGAACATCTGATCCAATAAGCCACAAGGTTGGTGATTGAATATTTGATATATTGAAGCCTACCTGCAAAAGAGAGAAACTTGGCTTTCCAACCAGAAAGCATGTTAGTAATCTTGTCCATGAGAGGGGAGAAATCAGTGAGCTTGGATCTCCCCAGGGAAATGGGGATACCCAAGTAGGTGATTAAGGTAGAGCAAGAGTGTATGTGTAAGGCTTGGGCAATGGAGGAAGAGGTGGCGGCAGTGGGGGAAATAAGCAGGGTGCTTTTGTGGAGGTTAAGGTTAAGACCTGATATAGAAGAGAATAGGTGGAGAATTGCCATAAGGTTGTGACAGT